>NC_057388.1:44813746-45113746 GCF_019320065.1 Cervus canadensis
ACAAAGAACAAAGATTAAAAGCAGCAAGGGAGAAACAACAAAGAACACACAAAGGGATTCCCATAAGGATAACAGCTGATCTATCAATAGAAACCCTCCAGGCCAGAAGGGAATGGCAGGACATACTTAAAGTAATGAAAGAGAATAACCTACAATCTAGATTACTGTACCCAGTAAGGATCTCATTCAGATATGAAGGAGAATTCAAAAGCTTTACAGACAAGCGAAAGCTGAGAGAATTCAGCACCACCAAACCAGCTCTTCAACAAATGCTAAAGGATCTTCTCTAGACAGGAAACACAGAAAGGCTGTATAAACATGAACCCAAAACAACAAAGTAAATGGCAACAGGACCACACCTATCAATAATTACCTTAAATGTAAATGGGTTGAATGCCCCAACCAAAAGACAAAGACCCCTATATATGCTGTCTACAACAGACCCACCTCAAAACAAGAGACACATACAGACTAAAAGTGAAGGGCTGTAAAAAAATATTTCACACAAATGGAGAAGAAAAGAAAGCAGGAGTCGCAATACTCATATCAGATAAAATAGATTTGCAAATAAAGAATGTGAAAAGAGACAAAGAAGGACACTACATAATGATCAAAGGATCAATTCAAGAAGAAGATGTAACAATTATAAATATATATGCACCCAACATAGGAGCACCAAAATATGTAAGGCCAACACTAACGAGTATGAAAGAGGAAATTAATAGTAATGCAATAATATTGGGAGACTTTAATACCCCACTCACAACCATGGAGAGATCAACTAAACAGAAAATTAATAAGGAAACACAAACTTTAAATGACACAATGGACCAGCTAGACCTAATTGATATCTATAGTGCATTTCACCCCAAAACAATCAACTTCACCTTTTTCTCAAGTGCACACAAAACCTTCTCCAGAATAGATCACATCCTGGGCCATAAATCTAGTCTTGGTAAATTCAAAAAAATTGAAATCATTTCAGTTATCTTTTCTGACCACAGTGCAGTAAGATTAGATCTCAATTACAGGAAAAAAATTTTTTAAAAATTCAAACATATGGAGGCTAAATAACATGCTTCTGAATAACCAACAAATTATAGGAGAAATCAAAAAAGAAATCAAAATATGCATAGAAATGAATGAAAATGAAAACACAACAACCCAAAACCTATGGGACACTGTAAAAGCAGTGCTAAGGGGAAGGTTCATAGTATTACAGGCTTACCTCAAGAAACAAGAAAAAAGTCAAATAAATAACCTAACTCTACACCTAAAGCAACTAGAGAAGGAAGAAATGAAGAACCCCAGGGTTAGTAGAAGGAAAGAAATCTTAAAAATTAGGGCAGAAATAAATGCAAAAGAAACTAAAGAGAGCATAGCAAAAATCAACAAAGCTGAAAGCTGGTTTTTTGAAAATATAAACAAGATTGACAAACCATTAGCAAGACTCATTAAGAAACAAAGGGAGAAGAACCAAATTAACAAAATTAGAAATGAAAATGGAGAGATCACAACAGACAACACTGAAATACAAAGGATCATAAGAGACTACTACCAGCAGCTCTATGACAATAAAATGGACAACTTGGAAGAAATGGACAAGTTCTCAGAAACGTATAACTTTCCAAAACTGAACCAGGACGAAATAGAAGATCTTAACAGTCCCATCACAAGCAAGGAAATCGAAACTGTAATCAGAAATCTTCCAGCAAACAAAAGCCCAGGACCAGATGGCTTCACAGCTGAATTCTACCAAAACTTTAGAGAAGAGCTAACACCTATCTTACTCAAACTCTTCCAGAAAATTGCAGAGGAAGGTAAACTTCCAAACTCATTCTATGAGGCCACCATCACCCTAATTCCAAAACCAGACAAAGATGCCACAAAATAGAAAACTACAGGCCAATATCACTGATGAACATAGATGCAAAAATCCTTAACAAAATTCTAGCAAACAGAATCCAACAACATATTAAAAAAATCATACACCATGATGAAGTGGGCTTTACCCCAGGAATGCAAGCATTCTTTAATATCCGCAAATCAATCAATGTAATACACCACATTAACAAATTGAAAGATAAAAACCATATGATTATCTCAATAGATGCAGAGAAAGCCTTTGACAAAATTCAACACCCATTTATGACCAAAGCTCTCCAGAAAGCAGGAATAGAAGGAACATACCTCAACATAATAAAAGCTATGTATGACACACCCACAGCAAGCATTACCCTCAATGGTGAAAAATTGAAAGCATTTCCCCTAAAATCAGGAACAAGACAAGGTCTCCCACTCTCACCACTACTAGTCAACATAGTGTTGGAAGTTTTGGCCACAGCAATCAGAGCAGAAAAAAAAGTAAAAGGAATCCAGATAGGAAAAGAAGAAGCGAAACTCTCACTGTTTGCAGATGACATGATCCTCTACATAGAAAACCCTAAAGACTCTACCAGAAAATTACTAGAGCTAATCAACGAATATAGTAAAGTTGCAGGATATAAAATTAACACACAGAAATCCCTTGCATTCCTATACACTAACAATGAAAAAACAGAAAGAGAAATTAAGGAAAAATACCATTCACCATTGCAACAAAAAGAATAAGATACTTAGGAGTATATCTACCTAAAGAAACAAAAGACCTATACATAGAAAACTATAAAACACTGATGAAAGAAATCAAAGAGGACACAAACAGATGGAGAAACATACCGTGTTCATGGATTGGAAGAATCAATATTGTCAAAATGGCTATTCTACCCAAAGCAATCTATAGATTCAATGCAATCCCTATCAAGCTACCAACGGTATTTTTCACAGAACTAGAACAAATAATTTCACAATTTGTATGGAAATACAAAAAACCTCGAATAGCCAAAGTAATCTTGAGAAAGAAGAATGGAACTGGAGGAATCAACCTGCCTGACTTCAGACTATACTACAAAGCCACAGTCATCAAGACAGTATGGTACTGGCACAAAGACAGAAATATAGATCAATGGAACAGAATAGAAAGCCCAGAGATAAATCCAGAAACCTATGGACACCTTATCTTCGACAAAGGAGGCAAGGATATACAATGGAAAAAAGACAACCTCTTTAACAAGTGGTGCTGGGAAAACTGGTCAACCACTTGTAAAAGAATAAAACTAGAACACTTTATAATACCATACACAAAAATAAACTCAAAATGGGTTAAAGACCTAAATGTAAGACCAGAAACTATAAAACTCCTAGAGGAGAACATAGGCAAAACACTCTCTGACATAAATCACAGCAGGATCCTCTATGACCCACCTCCCAGAATATTGGAAATAAAAGCAAAATTAAACAAATGGGACCTAATGAAACTTAAAAGCTTTTGCACAACAAAGGAATCTATAAGCAAGGTGAAAAGACAGCCCTCAGATTGGGAGAAAATAAAAGCAAAGGAAGCAACAGACAAAGGATTAATCTCAAAAATATACAAGCAACTCCTGCAGCTCAATTCCAGAAAAATAAATGACCCAGTCAAAAAATGGGCCAAAGAACTAAACAGATATTTCTCGAAAGAAGACATACAGGTGGCTAACAAACACATGAAAAGATGCTCAACATCACTCATTATCAGAGAAATGCAAATCAAAACCACAATGAGGTACCATTACACGCCAGTCAGGATGGCTGCTATCCAAAAGTCTACAAGCAAAAATGCTGGAGAGGGTGTGGAGAAAAGGACCCTCTTACACTGTTGGTGGAATGCAAACTAGTACAGCCACTATGGAGAACAGTGTGGAGATTCCTTAAAAAACTGGAATAGAACTGCCATATGACCCAGCAATCCCGATACACACTGAGGAAACCAGATCTGAAAGAGACACGTGCACCCCAATGTTCATCGCAGCACTGTTTATAATAGCCAGGACATGGAAGCAACCTAGATGCCCATCATCAGATGAATGGATAAGGAAGCTGTGGTACATATACACCATGGAATATTACTCAGCCATTAAAAAGAATTCATTTGAATCAGTTCTAATGAGATGGATGAAACTGGAGCCCATTATACAGAGTGAAGTAAGCCAGAAAGATAAAGAACATTACAGCATACTAACACATATATATGGAATTTAGAAAGATGGTAATGATAACCCTATATGCAAAACAGAAAAAGAGACACAGATGTACAGAACAGACTTTTGGACTCTGTGGGAGAAGGCAAGGGTGGGATGTTTCGAGAGAACAGCATCGAAACATGTATATTATCTATGGTGAAACAGATCACAGCCCAGGTTGGATGCATGAGAGAGTGCCTGGTGCACTGGGAAGACCCAGAGGGATCGGGTGGAGAGGGAGGTGGGACGGGGGGTTTGGGATGGGGAATACATGTAACTCCATGGCTGATTCATGTCAATGTATGACAAAACCCACTACAATATTGTAAAGTAATTAGCCTCCAACTAATAAAAATAAATGAAAAAAAAAATACCATACTAGTGATAGAAAGCAAAAAAAAAAAAAAGGACAGAAGATCTAAACAGACATTTCTCCAAAGAAGACATATAGATGGCCAAAAAGCAGATAAGAATGTGCTCAACATTGCTAATAGAGAAATGCAAATCAATACTACAGCCAGGTATCCCCTCCACCAGTCAGAATGACCATCATCAAAGTCTACAAACAAAAAATCCCGGAGAGGGTGTGCAGAAAAGGGAAACCTCCTACACTGCTGATGGTAATGTAAATTGGTAGAACCATTGTGGAGAACAGTAAAGAGGTTCCTTAAAAATCTAAAAATAGAGCTACCATATGGTCCAGTAATCCCACTTCTGGGCATCTATCCAGAGAAAACCATAATGCAAAAAGACACATGTACCCCAACATTCACTGCAGCACTATTTATAATAGTCAAGACATGGAGGCAAACATAATGTCCAACAGATGAATAAAAACATGGTACATATAGACAATGAAATATTAATCAGCCATAAAAAGAAGTGAAATAATGTCATTTGCATTATTTCATAGATGGATCTAAACTTGATCATGGATAGACCTAGAGATGATCATATTAAGTGAAATAAGTCAGACAAAGACAAATATCAAATGATATCACTTATATGTGGAGTCTCTAAAGATGTTACAGATGAACTTATTTACAAGACAGAAACAGACTCATTGACTTTGGAAACAAACATTGGTACCAAGTGGGAAAGTAGGAGGGGATAAATTAGGAGTTTGGGATTAACATATAACCCCTACCATATACAAAAGATCATCAAGGGCCTACTGTATAGCACAGGGAACTCTACTCAATATTCTGTAATAACCTACATGGGAAAAGAATTGGAAAAAGAATGGATATGTGTTATTGAATTATTTTGCTGTATACCTGAAACTAACAAAACATTGTATACCAACCATAGCCCAATATAAAATAAAAATTAAAGAGATTGCTCCTTTATAGTCCCTCTCTCCTGTCCCTCTGCCCAGAACCTTCAATCCAGGCAATCCCTGGTCAACTTTAAAAATCACAAATTAAAGATGGCGGAGGAGTAGGTGGACGTGGAGTACATCTCTCTCCATGGATACATCAGGAATACAACTTCAGACACATGCAGAACACCAGCTGAGAGCGGACAGGAGTACCTGACCAGTGCAAAAGAATATATAGACCCACGCAAAACTCGGTAGGATGAAGGACTAGGGGGAAAAACAGGAATATTAGTAGGACTGGACCTGCCCTCAGCTGGTGGGGGAACTGAAGCAAGGGTCCAATCCCCACATCGGGGCAATTGTCTGAGTCAGAGGAGAAACATTTAAGGCTGAGAGTGAAACAGCTGATCTGTGGCAGCCTAAATGGAAAGAGAATCAGACAGTCCCTGCCACAGCCATACATACCCCAGACAGGGATGCAGGCCCCCTGGAAGATGCAGCAGCTGGGAACTGGAGTTTAGGGATTGTGGAGCAATCCCAGGGTGAGGGCTGCAGTTGGCTGCAGAGAGATGGATCGAGGGGATGTGAGGGAGGAGACTGTGGTGGGAAATGCCTGTGGAGGAAAGCCAGGCAGCAATGGAAGCAAGGCGATAACCGCTGATTCATGCATAGTGAGTGGAGCCATCACCATAGCCTCTCTCCCCCCACACACCAGCATTGGCAGCTGAACAATAGAGAGGCTGGCCCATCAAACACCTGATGCACTGAACTACAGAGTAGGACCCCACCCAGGGTGCTCCTTTAAGTACCTGACTTGCCGATCTAGTAGGACCCCAGCCAGTGGGGGCCCTCTATGTGTCTGATGCATGGAACGACAGAGAAGACCCCAGGCAAGGGAGCCCTCTAAGTGCCTGAATGGGTGGAGCTACAGAGAAAGACTGGCCAAAGAAACCTGATTACCAGCCTCAAGAGGCTGGAAAAAAGACTGATAGGGCCATAACTCCTGCCGCAGAGGCAGTCCGTGTCCCTGCCCACTCGGTGCCTCCAGGGTCCCCTCAAGCCAAGCAGCTGTGCCACCTTCTTGCTTAACTCTCACTGGGGCAGAGCTGCCACAGGCAAAAAAAAAAAATTCTTGATCTATGCACGCAGGGTCACTTCAGTAGTGTCCGACTCTTTGTGACTCTCCACGGTCAGGTCGGGTAGAGGGGTTCTTCAGGCAACAACACTGGAGCTTATTGACCAATACTGGTTGCCATACCCTTCTAGAGCACTATATTTCCTGCGACCCTAGCCTCCAACTCCCTTGAGTACCTGGTGCTGCCAGAATCCCTGCAACCCAAGCAGCTGTACCACCTCTGCACCTGGCCCTCACAGGGGCAAACCCAAGTCCTCCAGGGCAGCCTCAGGAGCAAATCCCAGTGGATGGCCTACATGCAGAGGTGAAAATAAAACCACAATTGAAACCCAGGGGCAGTGTGACTAAGGAAGAAGACCCAAAACCTTCCCAATAGCTGTACAAACTGCAGATTAAATCCACACGATCAGCTAGGCAGACTCTGTGTCTGTGGAATATATAAAAGGTCATTCAGAGCTCCCACAAAAGAAAACGAACCAGTTCTGATAGCTGTGGACATTGGAGGCAAGAACACAGGGGAGTAGGACCAGATTAGAATCTGGGCTGCTCCCACAGCAGGTCCAGAGATCAGCTCAGTGTTGGAGGGCATCCTAGGGAGGTGAGGTGGACTGTGACTCCCAGCGAGGGAAAGGACTCTGACAGCAGTGACTCAAGAAAAGCATGTATTATTCTTATGTTTTGATTTGTTCTGTAGATTCTTTTGACTTTCCTTTCTTCCCCCTCCCCCCGTTGCAGTTGTTGATTTTATTGGCACTATGAAATCTAATTAAGCTTTGAGCTTTTTTTTTCCTTCTCAGTCACATTTCTTATTGTAGTTATAAACCTCTGCCTCTACATTGGGCTTTTGCAGTTCTGAGGCATTCTCCCCCCTTTTTTGTTTCTTTATTAATTTTAATTTTTTAAACCTATTATTATTTTCTCTACATTTATTCCTTTGTTTGCTTTTCCTACTATTCTTTTCCCCTTGCAGTTAATCTTTAATGTATATAAATCTTTATTTACCTCTATTTAACTTTGCATATCTATTCTTTCTCTCTTTTCTTTCTTTCCTTTCCTCTCAACACATTTTTTTAGTTCTATTTTCATTGCTTTATTCCCCACTTGGCACCTTGATTTAGTTTTGTTTTCCAGTTTGTGCTTTAGTTAATTTTGTTCTTAATTGGTAAATATAATTTTTTTATTTCCTTTGTTCACTGGGTCAGTCTATTGTACTTTATTTTTGTTGGACTGTTTTGACTTTGCTCATGGGTGCATATGTATATGTGTATATTCCATTATTTTAATTATTATTTGACTGATTTGTAACCACCATTTGTCTGGGGTTCATCTTTGGTTTCTCATTTTTGGACATTTGTTTTAATCTCACATAATGCCATATCAAACCACTTGTGAACTCTTTGTTCCTGACTAGATATCAAGCCCTGAGCCTTTGGAGTGGGAGCACTGACTCCAAGACCCTAGACTACCAGAGAAACAACCCTAAGGAGTATCAAATAGTGAGAACTCACACAAATGAAACCACTTGAATACAAGACCAGGTATCACTAAACCAACAGTAGCACCCTGTGCAGGACGCCTCATCTAAACTACAAACAAAACAGAAATACAAAACCAATCATCAGCAGACAGGATTACCACCTCACTGAGCCTTGCCCATCAGAGGAAAAACAAACAAACAAAAACAGCACAAATCTCACCCTATACAAAGCTTACACAAACCATTGGACCAACCTTAGGAGGGCAGAAACCAAAAGGAAGAGGAATTCAACCTTGAAGCCTGGGAAAAGGAGACCTCAAACACAATAAGTTAAAAAAATTAATGAAAAGGCAGAGAAATATTACACAAATAAAGGAACAAACTAGAAACACAGAAGTCCAAATAAATGAAGAGGAAATAGGCAAACTATCTGAAAAAGAATTCAGAATAATGACAATAAAGATGGTAAAAAAACCTTGAAAACAAAATGGAGAAAATGCAAGAATCAATTAACAAAGACCTAGAAGAATTAAAGAATAAACATACAGAGACAAACAACACAATTACTGAAATTAAAAATACTCTAGAAGGAATCAATAGCAGAATATCTGAGGCAGAAGAATGAATCAGTGAGCTGGAAGGTAAATGATGGAAATAACTTCTGAAGAGTAGAATAAAGTAAAAAGAATGAAAAGAACTGATAGTCTCAGAGACCTCTGGGACAATATCAAACACACCAACATTCAAATTATAGGGGTTCCAGAAGAAAAAGAGAAAAAGAAAGGACATAAGAATATTTTTTAAGAGGTTATAGTTGAAAATTTCCCCAACATGAAAAAGGAAATAGTCAATCAAGCCCAAGAAGGACAAAGAGTCCCATACAGAATAAACCCAAGGAGAAATATGCCAAGACACATACTAATCAAACTAACAAAGACTAAACACAAAGAAAGAATATTAAAAGCAGCAAGAGAGAAGCAACAAGTAACATACAAAGGGAACCCCATACATTTAACAGCTGATCTTTCAGCAGAAATTCTTCAGGCCAGAAAGGAATGGCAGGATATATTTAAAGTACTGACAGGGAAAAAAATCTACAACCAAGATTACTGTACCCAGCAAGGATCTCATTCAAAATTGATGGAAAAATAAAAAGCTTTTCAGATGAGCAAAAGTTAAGAGAATTCAGTACCACCAAACCAGCTTACAAAAAATGTTAAAGGGATGTCTATAGTCAAGAAATACAAGAGAAGAAAAAAGATCTACAAAATCAACCCCAAACAACTAAGAAAAATGACAATAGGAACATCAGTTCAGTTCAGTTCTGTCATTCAGTCGTGTCTGACTCTTTGGGACCCCATGAACCACAGCACGCTAGGCCTCCCTGTCCATCACCAACTCCCAGAGTCCACCAAAACCCATGTCCATCGAGTCAATGATGCCATCCAACCATCTCATCCTCTGTCGTCCCCTTCTCCTCCTACCCTCAATCTTTCTCAGCATCAGGGTCTTTTCCAATGAGTCAGCTAGTCACATCAGGTGGCCAAAGTATTGGAGTTTCAGCTTCAACATCAGTCCTTCCCAATGAACACTCAGGACTTATCTCCCTTTGGGTGGACTGGTTGGATCTCCTTGCAGTCCAAGGGACTCTCAAGAGTCTTCTTCAGCACCACAGTTCAAAAGCATCATTTCTTCAGCACTCAGCTTTCTTTATAGTCCAACTCTCACATCCACACATGACCACTGGAAATACCATAGCCTTGACTAGATGGGTCTTTGTTGGCAAAGTAATGTTTCTGCTTTTTAATATGCTATTTAGGTTGATCATAACTTTCCTTCCAAGGAGTAAGTGTCTTTTAATTTCATGGCTGTAATCACTATCCGCAGTGATTTTGGAGCCCAGAAAAATAAAGTCAGCCACTGTTTCCACTGTTTCCCCATCTATCTGCCATGAAGTGATGGGACCAGATGCCATGATCTTAGTTTTCTGAATGTTGAGTTTTAAGCCAACTTTTTCACTCTCCTTTTTCAATTTCATCAAGAGGCTTTTTAGTTCCTCTTCACTTCTGCCATAAAGGTGGTGTCATCTGCATATTTGAGGTTACTGATATTTCTCCCAGCAATCTTGATTCCAGCTTGTGCTTCCTCCAGCCCAGTGTTTCTCATGATGTACTCTGCATATACGTTAAATAAGCAGGGTGACAATATACAGCCTTGACATACTCCTTATCCTATTTGGAACCAGTTTGTTGTTCCATGTCCAGTTCTAACCACTGCTTCCTGACCTGCATACAGGTTTCTCAAGAGGCAGGTCAGGAGGTCTGGTATTCCCATCTCTTTCAGAACTTTCCACAGTTTATTGTGATCCACACAGTCAAAGGCTTTGGAATAGTCAATAAAGCAACAGTAGATGTTTTTTCTGGAACTCTCTTGCTTTTTCAATGGTCCATCAGATGTTGGCAATTTGATCTCTGGTTCCTCTGCCTTTTCTAAAACCAGCTTGAACATCTGGAAGTTAATGGTTCAAGTATTGCTGAAGCCTGGCTTGGAGAATTTTGAGCATTACTTTACTAGCGTGTGAGATGAGTGCAATTGTGCGATAGTTTGAGCATTCCTTGGCATTGCCTTTCTTTGGGATTGGAATGAAAACTGACCTTTTCCAGTCCTGTGACCACTGCTGAGTTTTCCATATTTGCTGGCATAGTGAGTGCAGCACTATCACAACATCACCTTTCAGAATTCGAAATAGCTCAACTAGAATTCCATCACCTCCACTAGCTTTGTTCGTAGTGATATATCAATAATTATTTTAAATGTACATGGATTAAATGTTTCAACCAAAAGACCCAGACTGGCTTAATGGATACACAAACAAGACCCATATATATGCTGTCTACAAGAAACCCACTTCAGACCTAAAGACACATATAAGCTGAAAGTGAGAGGATGGAAAAATATATTCCATGTAAATGGGAAGCAAAAGAAAGCTGGAGTAGCAATCCTCATATCAGACAAAATAAAGAAGATTACAACAGATAAGGAAGGACAGTACATAATGATCAAGGGATAAATCCAAGGGGAAGACATAAAAATTGTAAATACCTATGCACCCAACATAGGAGAACCTCAATCCATAAGACAAACACTAACAGACATAAAAGGATAAATTGACAGTAATACGAAAATAGCAGGAGACTTTAACACCCCACTCACACCAATGGACAGATCATCAAAACAGAAAATTAATAAGGAAACTCAAGTCTTAAATGATACATTAGACGAGAGGGATCTCATTGATATCTTTAGGACATTCCATCCAAATGCAGAAGAATACACCTTCTTCTCAAGTGCACATTTAACATTCTCCAGGATAGACTACATCTTGGGTCACAAATCAAACCTCAGTAAATTTAAGAAAATTGAAATTGTATGAAACATCTTCTCTGACTACAGTGCTCTGGGACTAGATAGAAGCTACAAGAAAAAAACTGTAAGAAACATGAACACATGGAGATTAAACAACATGTTTCTAAATAAGCAACAGGTTACTGAAGAAATCAAAAGGGATATCAACAAATTTCTAGAAACAAATGACAATGAAAACATGACAACTCAAAACCTATGGGATGGAGCAAAAGCAATTCTAAGAGGAAAGTTTATAGCAATGCAATCCTACCTCAAGAAACAAGAAAAACATCAAATAGACAACCTAACTTTAAACCTAAAACAACTACAAAAAGAAGAACAAAAGACCCCCAAAATTCATGGAAGGAAAAAGTCATAAAGATCCAAGCCAAAATAAATAAAAAATAAATGAAAGAAATAATAGCAAAGATTAATTTTAAAAAAGCTGATTCTTTGAGAAGATAAAAAAATTGACAAACCTTTAGCCAGACTCATCAAGAAAAAAAGAGAAAAGAATCCAATCAACAAAATTAGCAATGCAAAAGGAGAGGTTACAAGAGACAATGCAGAAATACAAAGGATTATAAGAGACTATTATGAACTATATGACAATAAAATGGATAACCTGGAAGAAATGGACAGATTTTTAGAAAAGTTCAATCTTCCAAGACTGAACCAGGAAGAAATAGAAATTATGAACAACCCAATTACAAGCATTGAAATTGAAGCTGTGATCAAACATCTCCCACACAACAAAAGCCCAGCACCAGATGGCTTCACAGGAGAATTCTATCAAACACTTAGTGAAGAGCTAATGGCTATCCTTCTAAAACTCTTTCAAAAAACTGCAGAGAAAGGAACACTTCCAAACTCATTCTATGAAGCCATCATCACTCTGATATCAAAACCAGACAAAGACAACACAAAGAAAGAAAACTACAGGCCAATATCTCTGAACATAGAAGCAAAGCTCCTTAACAAAATTTTAGTAAACAGAATTCAGCAGCACATCAAAAAACTCATATACCATGATCAAGTTGGGTTTATTCCAGGGATGCAAGGATTTTTCAATATATGCAAATCAATCAATGTGATAAACCATACTAACAAACTGAAAGATAAACACCATATAATCATCTCATTAGATGCAGAAAAAGCCTTTGACAAAATTCAGCACTCATTTATGATTAAATCTCTTCAAAAAATGGGCATAGAAGGAACCTACCTCAACATAGTAAAGGCCATATATGATAAACCTACAGCAAACATTATTCTCAATGATGAAAAACTGAAAGCATTCCCCCTAAGATCAGGAGCAAGAAAAGGGTGTCCACTTTCACCACTATTATTCAACATAGTTCTGGAAGTCCTAGCTAAAGCAATCAGAGAAGAAAAAGAAATAAAAGGAATTCAGCCCAGAAAGGAAGAAGTAAAACTCTCACTGTTTGCAGATAAATGATATTGTATATCATAGAATACTCTAAAGATAGTATCAGAAAATTACTAGAACTAATCAGTGAATTTAGCAAAGTTGTAGGATACAAAATCAACACACAGAAATTACTTGCATTTCTATATAACAACAGTGAAAAATCACAAAGAGAAATTAAGGAATCAATCCCATTCACCATTCCAACAAAAAGAATTAAATATCTAAGAGTAAACATACCTAAGGAGACAAAAGAACTGTACAAAAGAACTGAAAATTATGATACTGATGAAAGAAATCAAAGATGACATAAACAGATGGAGAGATATTCCATGTTCCTGGGTAGAAGAATCAATATTGTGAAAATGACTTTACTACCAAATGCAATCTGATCACAGATTCACTGTGATCCCTATCAAATTAGCAATGGCATTTTTCACAGAACTAGAACAAAAAATTGCACAATTCATATGGAAACATGAAAGACTCTGAATAGCCAAAGCAGTCCTGAGAAAGAAGAATGGAGCTGGAGGAATCAACTTTCCTGACTTCAGATTATACTACAAAGCTACAGTCATCAAGACAGTATGGTATGGTACAAAAACAGAAATATAGACCAATGGAACAAGACAGAAAGCCCAGAAATAAACTCACGCACCTATGGGTAACTTATTTTTGACAAAGGAAGCAAGAATACACAATAGGGCAAAGACAGCCTCTTCAATAAATGGTGCTGGGCAAACTGGACAGCTACATGTGAAAGAATGAAATTAGAACACTTCCTAACACCATACTCAAAGGTAAACTGAAAATGGATTAAAGACCTAAATGTAAGACCAGAAACTATAAAACTCTCAGAGGAAAAAAGGCAGAACAATGACATAAATCAAAGCAAGATCCTCTATGACCCACGTCCTAGCGAAATGGAAATAAAAACAAAAATAAACAAGTGGGACCTGAGTAAACTTAGTAGCTTTTGCACAGCAAAGGAAATGATAAGCAAGGTGAAAATACAACCCTCAGAAAGGGGAAAATAATAGCAAATGAAACAACTGACAAAGGATTAATTTCAAAATTTGCAAGCAGCTTATGCAACTCAATGCCAGAAAAACAAACAACCCAATCAAAAGTGGGGAAAAGACCTAAACACACATTTCCCCAAAGAAGACATACAGATGGCTAACAAACACATGAAAAGATGCCCAACAACACTCATTATTAGAGAAATACAAATCAAAACCACAATGAGATATCAACTCACACCAGTCAGAATGACCAAACAATAAATGCTGGAGAGGGTGTGGAGAAAAGGGAACACTCTTGCACTGTTGGTGGGAGTGGAAATTGATACAGCCAGTGTGGAAGATGGTGTGGAGATTCCTTAAAAAACTAGGAATAAAACCACCGTATGACCCAGCAATCCCATTCCTAGGCATAAGCCCTGAGGAAACCGGGGTTGAAAAAGACACATGTATCCCATTGTTCATTGCAGCACTATTTACAATACCTAGGACATGGAAGCAACCTAGATGTCCATTAACGGATGAATGGATAAAGAAGTTGTGGTACATATACACAATGGAACATTACTCAGCCATAAAAAGGAACACATTCGAGTCAGTTCTGATGAGGTGGATGAACCTAGAACCTATTATACAGAGTGAAGTGAGTCAAAAAGAGAAAGATAACTATTGTATTCTAATGCACATATGGAGAATCTAGAAAAATGGTACTGAAGAATTTATCCACATGGCAGCAGTGGAGAAACAGACATAGAGAATAGACTTATGCACATGGGAAGAGGGGAGGAGAGGGTGAGATGTATGGAAAGAGTAACATGGAAGCTTATAGTACCATATGTAAAATAGATAGCCAATGGGAATTTGCTGTATGTCTCAGGAAACTCAAATAGGGGCTCTGTATCAACCTAGAGGGGTGGGATGGGGAGGGAGAGGGGAGGGAGGCTCAAAACAGAGCCATATGTATACCTATGGCTGATTCATGTTGAGGTTTCACAGAAAAGAATGAAATGCTGTAAAGCAGTTATCCTTACAGAACAGAATTTTAGACTCTGTGGGAGAAGGCGAGGGTGGGATGTTTTGAGAGAACAGCATCGAAACATGTATATTATCTAGGGTGAAACAGTTCACCAGCCCAGGCTGGATGCATGAGACAAGTGCTCGGGCCTGGTGCACTGGGAAGACCCAGAGTAATCGGGTGGAGAGAGAGGTGGGAGGGGGGATCGGGATGGAGAATACATATAAATCCACGGCTGATTCACGTCAATGTATTGCAAAAACCACTACAGTATTGTAAAGTAATTAGCCTCCAGCTAATAAAAATAAATTAAAAAAAATTAAAAAGAAAAAAATCACAGATTAGTTTACATTTTCTAAATTGTATATAAATGGACTCACATAGTATGTATTGTATTAGGCACTGTATCTGTCTTCTTTCAGTATAATAGTTTAGAGATTCATATATATTTTGCACATATTAATAGCTCACTCCTTTTTTGTTGAATAGTATTCCTTTGTTTGGATGTATCAAATTTGTTTATCCATCCATCAATGCATAGACAGTTTGGGTTGTTCTCAGTTTTTTGCTGTTATAAATAAAGACGCTATCAGCATGTGTATATAATCATATGTAGGACATATTACATTTCTCTTCAGTAAACACTGGGGTACAGTGGCTAAATTATACGGTAGGTGTATGTTTAACCTAAACGCCAAGTGACCTAAGTAACTGTGGAAATGAGTGGCGTTTATAAGGCTAAAAGTAAAAGGAACTGCACATAAGCACTGCATTCTAGCTGATGAAATTATTTCCTTGTGTTAACAATTATGATACTTGTATACATGTATTTTGGAATTAAATAATTAAATAAATGGATGGTGGATAGTAGGAGCCAGGTTTCTCACTGTTGAAGTGAAAATTTACAGATAAGCAAGGGAAGGATGATCCTTGTGGTAATGCATTAAAACTGAAAATATCAGTATGAATTCATGTTTAGCATAACAGATACAGATGGTTACATATAGAAATATCAATATTTATTGATATGCATATATACACACAGGTTAGTATGTACATTTACATTTTTTTGCTCTGCCAGTTGAGAAATCCCAGAACAATGAACACTCCTAGAGACTAAATTTTGGCTTCTAATACCATTCTGCAATAAAACAAACCACAGCCTCTGAGAAGAATGCCTAATCCTAGGACTGGTTAAAAAATATGAAAATGAAACTGGAGTATTCTGTATTCCTAGAAGTATGGAACTGCTCAAAAACAAGCAAGCTAGCAACCCAATCACAATTATAAAACTGAAGAAGTCTCCAATTTGAGTAGTAAAATAAAGTAGCATTTGATTATAGATTATAGCCAAAAGAATAAAATTAAGTACCTATCAGTCTATACAAACATAAATGAAGGGTTAAATAAATAAGAATATGGGAAGAAGAGAGAGATCTCCCAAATGAAAGAGTTCCAAGTAATGTATATAAATACTCTGACTTTAAGGAGATGGCTCATAATTCTCTCCTTCTTAAGTGTGAGTGGTATATAGGGACTTCATTCTAAATAATACAGTGTGTGAATGATGAAAAAAAAAGAGTAACTTTACAATGGGTAAGAGCACCTCAGTCAGGTGATCAAGGTCAACATCTAGCATAGTAAGGCATATTAATATGCCTTTGATGTGATGTGATAGGAATTGTACTTTATCTCCCTAATATTTCTCCCCCAAAGCCATAACCCCAGTACAACCATGAGAAAAATAGACAAATCTTAATTTAGAGTCATTTGCAAAATATCTGACCAATATGCTTCAAAACTGTTATGATCATCCAAAACCAAAGTCTGAGAAACTGTCACAGTCAAAAGGAGGCCTACGGAGACATGATTAAATATAACATATCTTTATGAGATCCTGGAACTGATTAATGGCATTAGATAAAAATCTAAGGAAATCTGAATAATAGCTAGACTTTAGCTAATAACAATGTATCTATTGATATATTGGCTCACTCTTTGTAATAAATACACTATATGAATATTGTTAATAATTGAGGAAACTAGATATAGGGTGATTTCTCTATATCTAGTGGCACTAGTGGTGAAGAATCTGCCTACCAATGAGGAGACATAAGAGACATGGGTTCGATCCCTGGGTTGGGAAGATCCCCTGAAGGAGGGCATGGCAACCCGCTCCAGCACACCTGCCTGGAGAATTCCATGGACAGAGGAGCCTGGTGGACCACAGTCCTTCCAGTCACAAAAAGATGGACACGACTGAAGTGAGTCGCCATG
This sequence comes from Cervus canadensis, assembly GCF_019320065.1. Classification (NCBI taxonomy): domain Eukaryota; kingdom Metazoa; phylum Chordata; class Mammalia; order Artiodactyla; family Cervidae; genus Cervus; species Cervus canadensis. The sequence continues at coordinate 44,830,928 of NC_057388.1, forward strand.
CACGGATATATAGGATATATGAAAACTCTCCAAACCATCTTCTCAACTTTATATAAACCTAAAACTGTTCTGGAAAATAGTTTATTAGAATAAAAATAAATGGAGAGAAAATCTATAGATTAAAAAAGGCAAGGTGCTAAGTCGCTTCAGTCATGTCCGACTCTTTGTGACCCTATGGACTGTAGCCTCCAGGCTCCTCTGTCCATGGGATTTCCCAGGCAAGAATACTGCAGTGGGTTGCTATTTCCTCCTCCAGGGGGTCTTTCCAACCCACGGATCCAACCCACATCTCTTACGCCTCCTGCATTGGCAGACAGGTTCTTTACCACTAGCGCCACCTGGGAAGCCTGGCAGGAAAAAAGGCATAAAAGGCAAAATAACCAAACAAAGTACAGACCTTGCGTGGATGCTGAATAATTTAAATAATTTTTAAACATGCTGATGCAAACAAAACATAAAATAAAGCCAACAGTGACACTTTTGAGATTTGAATATTAACATTTAATGGTATCAAGGAATTTGTTACATTTTTAGATGTAATAATAGAATTATAGTTATTTTAAAACAGTATTTACATTTTACATACATCCTGAACTATTATATTTACAGAAGAAATTATATATCTAGAAATTTCCTTCCAAATAACCTAAGGTAAGTGGTGGGTGGGGATACAGTTGAAACAAGGTTGGTCATAAATGGATAGTTTTTTTTTGAAGCTGAGTGATGGGAGTAAGTCAAACATTATTTTTGTAAATGTCTGGAAATGTCTACTGCAAAACAGTTGAGAGAAAGAGAGTGAGAGAAACATTTTTTAGCAATTAGAGTTTCAAAAGGAACAAGCAGTGCCCTCTATGGATCTCAAACTTCTATCTCCCTCCTCCATTTGTCTAAGATTTTCCTGAGTTTGGCCCCTGTTCCCCAACATTGCAGTTGTATAGGCATATCCTTGATGCCAATGGCTGCCCTCAATTTCCATATTTTATATAAGTCAGATTGTGGGTGCCCAGACACAGGTTTGTCAGACGAAACAGGGCAGCCTTTGACAGCTATATCTTGTATCCTCCATATGAATTATCAAGTCTCCAGAAACATACTTAAGCAGTTAAAACTCATTCTAGAACTTCCAATACAATGTGGCCTTGCAGCTCCACAGAATCCAGTTCACAAAGAGTACCTTTGTCAATGAGGACATAAATCTTTCTCCAGAACCACTGCATGAAAGTCACATTTTTACCAAAAAAGAGGGAGTGAAAAGGAAAAAGAATGAAAAAGAGGGAAAGAGTGAGAGGGACAGAAAATTGCATGATCATCTTGCTGAACAGAAACAAATGACTATCAACAAAGTAATTATTAGGCAAAAGGCACCTCCAATAAGTATAAAGGGAATTTCTGAAAGTTAAGGATTTAAGTTCCATGCTTCTGAAATCTTCAAGGTTTTGAGAGTACTAGCAATTCTTAAATTTTCTTAAATTCTTTCAAAATTTTTATTGAGAGATAATTTAAGCCCTGTAAAATACAAACTTTTGGTACATAGTTTTGAATTTTGACAAATGCATTCAATCATATGACCATTACTACAATCAAGACAAAGAACAGTTCCAACAATGCTCCCCACTCCGCAAATTTCCTTGTGCCTCTTTGTCATTAACTCCTTCCCTCTACCAGTTTCAGGGACTCACTAATCTATCTTTTGTTTTTGCCTTTACCAGAATGCAATAAAGCAAGTAAACTCTTGAGTCTAGCTTTATTCATGTAGCCATAACGTAGTTGAAATCTAGTCATGTTGTTTTATGTGTCAGTGATTCATTCCTTTTTATTGTAGACTAGTATTTCACAAGTTTATCCATTCGCCAGTTGAGGTTCATCTGGGTTGTCTCCAGTTTTTTATGATTATGAATAAAACTGCTATAAACATTCATGAACAGATTTTTGTTTGAATATTAGTTTTTATTTTGTGGTTGCTGTTCAGTGTCTAAGTTGTGTCTGACTCTTTGCAACTCCATGGACTGCAGGCTTCTCTGTCTTTTACTAGCTCCTGGAGTTTGCTCAAACTTATGTCCTTTGAGTCAGTAATACCATCCAATCATCTCATCCTCTGTCATCCCCTTCTCCTTCTGCCTTCAATCTTTCCCAGCATCAGGGTCTTTTCCAATAAGTCAGCTCTTCCCATCAGGTAGTCAAAGTATTGGAGCTTCAGCATCAACATCAGTCCTTCCAATGAGTATTAAGGGTTGATTTCTTTTAGGATTGACTGGTTTGATCTCCTTACTGTCCAAGGGACTCTCAACAATCTTCTCCAGCACCACAATGCAAAAGCATCAGTTCTTTGGTGTTCAGCCATCTTTATGGTCCAACTCTCACAGCTGTACATAACTACTGAAAAAACCATAGCTTTGACTACATGCACCTTTGTCAGCAAAGTGATGTCTCTGCTGCTGTCTAGATTTGTCACACCTTTCCTTCCAAGGATCAAGTGTCTTTTAATTTTATGGCTGCAGTCACCATCTGCAGTGATTTGGGAGCCCAAGAAAATAAAATCTGTCACTATTTCCACTTTCTCCCTGTCTATTTGCCATGAAGTGATGGGAACTGATGCCATGATCCTAATTCTTTGAATGCTGAGTTTTAAGCCAGCCTTTTCATTCTCCTCTTTCACTTTCATCAGGAGGCTCTTTAGTTCCTCTTCATTTTCTGACATTAGGGTGGTATCATCTGTCTATCAGTGGTTGTTGATATTTCTCCCAGCAATCTTGATTCCAGCTTGTGCTTCATCCAGCCCAGCAGTCTGCATGATGTACTCTGCATGGAATTTAAATAAGCAGGGTGACAATATACAGCCTTATCGTACTTCTTTCCCAGTTTGGAACCAGTTTGTTGTTCCAAGTCTGGTTCTAACTGTTGCTTCTTGACCTGCATACAGGTTTCTCAGGAGGCAGGTAAGGTGGTCTGGTATTCCCATCTCTTCAGGAATTTTCTACAGTTTGTTGCGATCCACACAGTTAAAGGATTTACTGTAGTCATGAAGTAGAAGTGGATGTTCTTCTGAAATTACCTTGCTTTCTCTATGATCCAACAGAAGTTGGCTATTTGATCTCTGGTTCCTCTGTCTTTCCTAAATCCAGCTTGTACATCTTGTTCATGTACTGTTAAAGCCTAGCTTGAAGGATTTTGAGTATTACCTTGCTAGCATGTGAAATGACCATAATTGAACGGTAGTTGAACATTGTTGGCATTAGTCTTCCTTGGGACTGGAATGAAAATTGACCTTTTCCAGTCCTGTGATCACTCATGAGTTTCCAAAATTGTTGAGATATTTAGTGGAACACTTTAATAACATCGTCTTTTAGCTTTCAGCTGTCTTGGATAAATATCTAGGAGTAGATTTGCTGAATCTCATGGTGAATATAATTTTACCTTTGTAAGAAACTGCCAATCAGTTTCCCAAGGTGGTTGTACCATTTTGCCTCCTCAGTGGCATCTTATGAGAATCCTGGTTGCTCTGCACTCTCATGAATACTCTGTATCCTCAGTTTTTCCCCCATTCTAACAGGTGTATTGTTGTATCTCATTGTGGTTTTAACTTACAGTTCCCTGATGGACAATGATATTGAACATCTTAAGGTGTTTATTGCCTATGTGTAAATCAACTTTATTGTGTTCAAATATTTTTTCCAATTTTTAACTGGACTGTCTTCTTTCTGAGAGTTCTTTATGTATTCTGGACACAAACCCTTTACCAGATGTATGCCCTGAAAATCTTTTCTCTCTAATGTGACTTGTTCTTTCATTTTGTTAACAGTGGCCTCCATGGTCAGCTTGACTGGCCATGGGGTGCTCAGATTAGATACTACTTCTGCACGTGTCTGTGAGGATGTCTGCAGATGAGATGAGCACTTGAGTTGACAGACTCAGTAAAATAGACCACCCTCTCCAACAAGTGTAGGTATCATCTAATTGTCTGAGGGTCCAAAGAAGAGAAAAGGGAGACAAAGGAGGAATTTTCCTCTTCCTTCCTGCCTCATTGCTTGCACTGAGACATCAATCTTCTCCTGCCTCAGTGCTCTTGGCTCCCAGGGTTTCAGACCTGGACTGGAAACTACATCATCAGCTGCCCTGGCCCTCATATTTGGTACAGAATCATCCCACTGGCTGGTTTCCAGTGTGCAGATTGCAGATTGTGGGACTTCTCAGTCTCTAAAATTGCATGAACTTATTCCTTATAATAAATTTTTCCTATGTATTGGGTTGGCCAAAAAGTCCATTCATGATTTTCCATAACATCTTATGGAAATACCCAAGCAAACGTTTTGGTCAACTCAATATATATCCCATTGGTTTTATTTTCTCTGGAGAACCCTGACTAATATAGTGCCTTTCAAATAGAATAATTTTGATAAAGTTGAATTTAGCATTTAAAAAAATTTTCATGGTTTGTTTTTTTGTGTCTTCTTTAAGAAATTGTTACCTAACAGAAAATCAGAAAGATATTCTATATTTTTCTCCTAGAAGCTGTATCATTTTAGGTTCCATTTAAGTCTATTATCCAGTGTGAGTTAATTTTCCCCTGAGGTGTGAGGTAAGGACAGAATACCTTTTTATTTCTTTTACATGTAGATGTCTAATTGTCCCAGCACTGTTTGTGGAGAAAACTGTTCTTTCTCCATTGAATTATCTTTTCATGTTTGTCAAAATCAATTGAAATAAGTCCTCTTTCTGGACCCTCTATTCTGCCATTAAACTATGGTCTGTCCTTAGGCCCATGTCATAGTGACTTCATTACTGAAGCTTTATAACAAATTGTAAAATCAGGTAAAGTGAGTCTTCCAACTTTGTCCTGCCTGAAAACTGCTTGGCTATTCCAGAACTATTGACCTTCCAAGTACTTTTTAGAATTAGTTTGTCAAGAGCTACCAAAAGACTGCTGGGATTTTGACTGGGAATATAATCTATATATCAATTTCAGAAAAATGAACCTCTTAACAATATTGAGTCTCCTATTTCCTGAACACAAGATACCTATCAATTTATTTAGTTCTTCTCTATCTCATCAAGGTTTTATGGCTACTAACATAAAAGAGATGCATATATTTTGTTAAATTTATTGCTAAACATGATGGTTTTGATGCTATTACAAATGATTTTGATTTTTAATTCACCTTTCATTTCTCGTATATACAACTGATTTTTGGTATATTATTCTTGCATCCTGAAAAATTATTTCAGGATAGTAGCGATTGGTTACATGGGGTGGGGTGAGTCTGAAAAAGAGAGAACATCTCATGCGAAGGTACTGAGGCATGAACAAGATGAAATGGGCAAGATGGTCACCCTGAACATTCCATCCCGATCCAAGTGTCAACAGCAAAGGAGGAGGTTACAGGAGGTGGTAGGTTGTGAAGTTACAGGGAGTACTTTACAGCGGGAAGGGTAGGTAAGCCAAGCTAACGAGTTAAGAGGCTTGGAGTTCATTCAGAATAGAGTGGGCATGCCATCGAAAGGCTTTAAACCAGCAAATTCCATATTAGATTGTTTTAGAGAGAATACACAAATGGTTATGAAATGAATGGATTTGCCTGAAGGGAAGGGAGGAAATTGATCAGAAAATATTTGACATGAAACTGGCTAAGGAGTTATTAAAATAACCCAGAACATAAGAAGATAAGGCAGAAACTAAGGAGAATGAGGGCTGGGGAGATCCCTGACACATTGGTGGTGAAGTCAGCCCATTTTGGTACCTTTGCACCCAGGTGCCAGCCCCTCCTCACTGCCCAAGAGGATCCCATCCACACATGTACAATAAACAAAGTCTTTCCAAACTCAAAAATTTCATAATTCTCTGTGCTAGGTAGTCTAATTGATTTTTAAATATTTCAGCATAGGCATTGTGCAATGTATAGGTAGGTACAGCAGTTTTAATTCAAATCTGAGGGATGGTTATTTATCCTTTGAAGGTTAGTTATTAACTAATCAAAAATAAACTCTGTAAGGGGGTGAGTTAACATCAGATGTCAGTTCTCCAAAGGACACAGTTACCTCATCACTCTCCATGTGACTATGCCTGGGGGAAGGGTGGCTACCATAAAGGGAATTAGAGATACGTTTCACTGGTGAAACTTTTAGTATGTACAGATTAACTAGGAATCCTCGAACTTGCACGAATTAGGAATTTACAAGGGATTTTGGAGCCCTGTGTCAGGGACAGGGTTAAAGACCAAATATTAGAATAAGATGCTCCTAGTTCTTATCACTCAGGAAATTTCAACGGTGAGGAGCTCTGAGCCAGGTGGCAGGAGCAAAGACCAACATATATTTTCTGTTATCTCAATTTCTCTTCGGGTTTATACACTATCACCCAGAACATTCTGTCTGCTGACCCAACTATCAATACAACTCAAGTGGATTCTTCTGCCACTAAAATGCTGTTACATCTGTTTTGAGTGAAACTTTCATGCAAAGCACTTGTCAAGTATCTAAAGATGAAAGCGAGCTGACCAGCAAAGGTGTCACTAGGGTTGCTCTGCTAGCCAAGACAGGCTTGTCTGGGAAGCCAGATTCCTTCTGCTTTCATGGCAACCCAGCTCCAGGCAGAGGTTGGGAGAAAGGGACCTAGAACTCTCTCATCCCATCGTTCCCTGTTTATAACCTGAGCCCAAGTAACACAGATCAGTTAGATGCTTTTTCTAACCCTTCCTTTCAGAAAAGTCTAATTCTCCAATACTGTCCCCACGAAGCTGCTCACATCATCAGTTCCCTGATCAATCTTTCCTGGGGCACAGCTTTCCAGTCCTCTCAGTCCCAGGCAACCCATCTCCAGCTCGCATCATCTGTCCTTGTGGGCATCTCGCACCTTCTGAACTGTCACAGCTACCAGTTTAACTGATGGTCATTCCATGTGCTAATCTGTCCTCTCCAAGTGGAAGAAAGACTCTAAGAGGCTCAGGTTCCCTCATCCCTTCTTCCCTTTCATATTTTAAATACTATGGTTTGGCACTACCCTTGACTTTGGGATGCACGGTTCTGGTGAGCAAAGCAGACAGCTCCTGCCCTAACCCAACAGCCAGTTTTGGCATAGAAGAGAAAAGAAAAGGGGCCATTAGTGTAGGCTACAATAAGGGACAGAATAAATCCATTTGTTTATTCATTCACTCATTCCACAAGAGGATACTGAGCTCCTACTATGTTAGCCACTGGGGGATATAACTGCTTAAGACAGAGACTGTCCTCATCCACTCATAGTCCAGAAAAGACAAGACACAACTGAAGGGTCAACTAACCAACATTCAGAAGGTGAGATGGAAACTACATCCTAAAGTACGGAGAGTTGCAAGGTTGGGTTGATGTCCACGAATTGCTTGGAACTGAGCAGTACTTGAGACTTCTGGGAACCTTCAGCTCCTGCTTCCCCTCCACCTGTCTCTAATCCAGCCTTTCTTACGGTGAAAAATAAAACAAACGGCCACGACATCTGCACATTCGTCACATTGCACGGTGCAGGGCACCCTCCTCTCCAAGCTAGAATTCTCCCCAGAAGCCCCTTCGATGGTGGAAATTCCCAGAGAAGTTACTAGCTTGGGGGTTTTCCTTGAACAGTAGATGCTAATTTTTCCTTCAAATCTGCTAAGGAGTCCCAGATTTCTATTCAGCCCACAGGAATCCCATTTTCCTTGAAGTAAGAATGCATTTCATGAAGCAGTTTTCTCAGTGAGAAGGACCAGAGCAGCATGTGACAAGATCCCCCCTCACCCCTTACAGCCCTGTTCCTGGCTGTAGGCTTCCGGTGCACAGGTGGAGGAGGGGGACCTGGACCAAACCTGCACCCAGACCACAGCTCGGCAGCCCTGCTGCAACTCCTACGGGGCTCCCTGTCTGTGTCACACAGCATCTCCACTCCCGAGAGAATTCTACTGTGTGAGGATGAATCAGCAGAATTTGCCAAATTTTAAGGTGGGAGGGGCCGCTGACGTGGCCTCCGTGTGTGTTCTGGCTGGGGACCTGTGGTCTCCCCTCTCTGCACTTGCCAATCTCTCAAGATCTTTGCCCAAGAAATGCCTCCCTGCAAGGCACGAAGTCTCAGTCCCAACGTGGCTTGTTCCTGGTGATGTCACCCTTGAGCTCTGTCCCCACGGCGGGCACCATCAGGATGAGGGGCAGGGCAGCCCTCACTTCCCACAGTGGGTCCTGTGTTATCCACACGGCTACACAGACCTGCTCACAAAAGTACTGGCGTGAGAACGTACAACTACTCAACACTGAATGAGCAAAAGGATGCTAATCCATATTTTCTACAGAATAAAATGATTTTATAGAGGTGGTGAGAACTATGTAGAGAACAGGTAGCCAGCCTGAGGATCGAGTAGACAGGCCCAGCTTCACAAATTATTTCTTCCTCCATGTTTGATTTTATACAGTTTAATGCCAGGTCTTTGTTCTTCCTTCAGTTTCAGAACCTTCTCTTCTGATCTTGTTTTACATAAAATGCATTTGAAAGGTCAAAGAAAAAGCCACTGATAATCCTCCTCTCATCAAGGTGAGCTATGAAGAATATATTTTGATTTCATCTCCATTTTTTTTTTATAATCCCCTCCTGGTGGCAGTACTAAAAAGCCAGGAAATTTTTGTCTTTTTAAGACCCATTTTAGAGCATTAAAAAACTCTGTTTCTCATTATGAGCCTCACAGCATCCCTGTATGGTGAGCAAAGTGGTCTTACCCCATTTTTCAGATGGGGAAACTGAGGCTCCGAGATGTTTCATAACTTAACCAAAGTCACTCAAATCAAAAGCGGGAGAGTCAGGTCTGAAATATTTTTTCTTCTTTTTTTTTCACTCGAAGCTCAAGATTTGTTTTGTTAAAATGAACAGTAAAAAGGAAACACTAAGGGTCTGAATAATTCACCATGGGATAGTGAGCCCACTAAATAGGTTAATAATTTGTTAAATTCTGGGGTTGTGATGTTTCCTTCTCTTAAAATTATGATGGGCATAGAACCAACCATATTCCCACTGACGATCTCACTCACATGGGATTACTTAGCACTAAAGTGAACAGCTGTTACCACGGAAACTTCTGAAAGTATTACAGATCCATGGTGGTATAAAAGCAGCCTAGAGTAGGATATGTTTTGATTTTCTAATGACTAGTCAGCTTAACTCAGCATTATTTGTCCAGGTTTTGCCCTCAGACATTCCAACACATTCTGCAGTTAGCTCAAGAGACAACGAATGATAGCTATTAAACACTCTCAGTGCTGGGAACCCTTGGGAAAAATTCTAATTAAGATGAAAGATGCAGGCGGGTGTGCTGCATCTTGGAGAAGACGAGGCAGGGCAGAGGAATGGAAAGCAGGAGAGTTTGGAAAATGTGGGGAGGGGCATCACTGCTGTGGAACAAATTCAGTCTCCATTCTCCTTGGCTGAGCCGAACACAGAAGTGGGCTTCCATGCCTCTGCCCACTCCTGGAGCCTGCTCTGCTCTCTGGCTGTCTGGAAGACATTCAACTCTGGCCCCAGGGGTCCTGCGGAGGGAGGTATCAGTAGTATCTGTTCAATCACTGGCTTTCTGCACCAAAGCTGTTGTTTCCCAACCATTCCCTTATAGGCTTATGGGTGACTGGTCTGCATACCAGCTAAGACCCTGCAACTCTGCTGTTGATGCTTTCTGGAAATTTATTTAGAAAATAACATTCTACCCACCATTTATTCCATTCTCTTCACACAGAGATTACATTAAATTGGACAGATGTATTAATAAAATTCTATCATTTGTAGTCAATGGAATGAGTTCCACCGGCAGAGGCTCCGCACAGGGTACCATGGTCAGACAGGCAGGAACACCACGGGTCCACCTGAGAGCATCAGTCGAGGCACACAGAATGGGGTGTCTGCCAGACACAGGCAGGGCAGAGCATTCTGGGTAAGGGGGACAGTGCATGCAAACTCAGAGACCTGAAAAAAATAGTGTGTTTGGCAGACAGTCAAATGCTTGTGTTAAATTAACGTGTGTGTGTTACATTCTTACACACACTGTAAGGCTAGTTGAGAGCCAAGGCGGAAAGGCCGTGAGTGCTGTGTTTTGGAGTCTGCATTTGACCCCGCCCAGTGAGGTGGGTTTTCAGGCAATAGTGAGAGGGTCAGTTCTGAGGTCTAGAACTGGCGGCAGTGGGGTGAAAGGGGAAGAGACTGGAGGCTTGAGGCCAGGTAGGAGCAGTTGGCAGAGAAGGCAATGGCAGCCCACTCCAGTACTCTTGCCTGGAAAATCCCATGGACTGGAGGAGCCTGGTAGGCTCCTGCAGTCCATGGGGTCGTGAAGAGTCAGACACGACTGAGCGACTTCACTTTCACTTTTCACTTTTATGCACTGGAGAAGGAAATGGCAACCCACTGCAGTGTTCTTGCCTGGAGAATCCCAGGGACGGGGGAACCTGGTGGGCTGCCGTCTATGGGGTCGCACAGAGTCGGACACGACTGAAGCGACTTAGCAGCAGCAGCAGGAGCAGTGGGAGGAGTCATGGAAATGACAGAGGACACCAAGCCTAGCCCAGGTGGGAAGTGAATCAACAGTAATAATGGGCATTGAAAAGGAAGACATCATTGTAAATAACCCAACTGATTGACAAAGACAGACGGCTGCATACCCCTGGGTGCCAGGAGGCATATCTAGGGCTTCCATGAGAAGCCTCTGCCAAGCAGAGCTCCAGCAAGCTTGTGTTCAGGAAGATTGTTATAAAATGTGCAGAGTGTTTTGTGTTTTGAAAGAAATAGTGTAACAGTTACTTGTGTGTGTGTGTGCGTGTTATGTGCTCAGTTGTGTCTGACTCTTTGAGACCCCATGGACTGTAGATTGCCAGGCTCCTCTGTCCACGGGATTCTCCAGGCAAGAATACTGGAGTGGGTTGCCATTTCCAACTCCAGGGACTGAACCTGTGTCTCCTACATCTCCCGTATTGGCAGGCAGATTCTTTACCACTATGCTACCTGGGAAGCTCCATAACAATTACTTAAGAAAGGCCTTAAAATCACTGAGTTCGTTTTTGTTTTTCTTTTTCATCAAGTGTTAACTTCTGAGCAGAAAGATCTACCACTTAGGGATTGATAAGGTGGGGGCAGGACATTTCTTTATATCACTATAGCTGAAGACATTTCTTTATTGCTTTTGTACTATTGTTGTTTTATTTTTTTTTCCTCCTGCAATTAATCTGCCACCTCGTGGCCTAATGAGAAATTTCAGTTTTCACAGACTGGAGAAAGAGAATGAAGTAGGAATCAATATTCTTTTGGCCAATATAAGCATTAACCCACTATTGAATGCCATGAATAGCACACCAGTACAGGACTGCCTCTCTCTCACTATAAAATGCCCCCATCTACTATCCAAAAGGCGTTTTGCAATTTCCCAAGAATTAATGGAATAATCAGAATATGAATCATAGACATTTCTTACATCTGTATGCTTTTGACTCCATAAACTGAAAACTAGAATATGGTCCTTGTATCTTAATGGGAAGCAAGATTGCACTAAAAGCTACAAAGTGCCTCAACATATAAATATTGCTTAAAAACAATAAGGTGAATTTACAAACATAGATGAAACCTGGATACTACGCAAATATCGATTAAACTAAAATAAGAAGTGAACACGAGCTGATGGATGCAGTCCCTTTTCTTGGGCTGAGTCATGAGATCAGTTTCTAACAACAGATCTTGGGAAACTGAGAGGATGCTTGTGTGGGTGATGGGTGGTCCTTGAGTCTAATTACTTCTTAGAGTCTACACACAGAAAATAAGCAAAGGACCCATCCCAATATGTCTCGGTCGTCACAAGTACAGTATAGCAAAGTGGTAAGGGGGTCAGCCTGGGGTTCTGCTGGCTTCTGCTGTGTACACTTTTAACCTTTTAGTTAGTGGATAATAGTGATGCAAGGAGGCGAGTCCCAGGAAATGGATCGGCTGGGGCACTCGAGAGCCAGTCTAGTGAACATTGGCTGAACTTAACCTTCCCTTAGTTCAACCTATTCTCAAGCTCAGAAATTCTGCTTAAAGAAGGGTGTCTTTCAGTTGAGAGATAATTGCATATCATATTATATTCATTTCAGGTGTATAACACAATGACTCGATAATTGTATATATTGTAAAATGATTAAAGATGTTTTTTAATAGTTACCTTCTTCTGATACAATATAAAAATCATAAATGTAGATGTGACCAAAGTTTATTTTTGTTCCACTGTGAAGAAGGGGTGTCCAAAGCCATATAAAAGCATGTATAAGATTTTTAAAGGATATTTCAGCCATCTAGTTGCTAGTGATTTTCCTATTTCCATTTGTATATCTTCATTTTAATCTGACAACACAACTGTCATTAATTCTAAAAATATTTTTGGTCAATCTTGTTTTCTAGGTCTAAGCATATTGTTCATAGTGATGGTTTAGTGTCCTCCTCCTAAGAGTTATCTTTCAAATTTGTTATATATCTTAAGGAATTGGCATATAAACTGCATAAACTCCTTTCTGAATTTGGAAATAGTTTGTTAATAACAAGTTTCAATGACTCTAATACATGAAAGAAATAGTTTTGAAATGTATGCTTCTGATTTTTTTAAACTAATTTAGAATACTGCCTTCACCCTGAGCCCAGATTTTGATATTGATGATGATGATGAATTTTACTCTGTTTGCAATGTATCAAAGAATGCGAAAGCTGGAAGGAAACTGAAAGGTACTCAGGTCCACTCAGATGCTATTTTAAGTCATGTCTGTGCTGAAAACCTAATTTTGATCTAATGGATTCTGCATGCCCATTGATGGAGAGGGAAAGGGAACCAATTAATATGTAGAAGACCATGGAAAATGTTATGGAACTGATATGGAAACAAAAGTGATCATTTTTGTGATCCCACAGATAGAAGAAGCTGAGGCAGCAGGCATGGATGGAGTTGAGAGTCCAGGGGGCTGGGACAGAGGTAGGTTGGCTGGAGGAGCAGGTAACAAAAGATAAAGGAAATTGGGGTAAGAATAGCATACATCCAGGAGAGTCAAGGGGCAAACATCCTGGACTTGGGAAAGATGCAAGATCAGTAGAGGGCTCAAGTACCTATCTTAGGGTTCATGATCTGTTGGGAGGAGTGTGCGGGTAAGGGAGGAAGTGTCACAGAGTCTGCTCCCAGTAGTGTAATGAAATAGACATTTGGGTGGTGACCTGGAAAGTGGTGTAGATCTGTAGTTCTCAACCTTGACTGTACATTGAAAGAGCTTTGAAAAACCCTAATGCCCAGGTCCCACACCTCCTTCTGGGAGTAGAACCCAGGCACCCTATTTTTCAAAGCTCTTCACATGATGTCAACGTGAGACAAGGTTGAGAAATACTAGTGTAGAAAACAGGAGATTTCTACCCCTAGCAGGTAGAAAGGCGACGTCAACTTAAAAGATTAGATGTGATACAGCTATTGGCCTGCTACCTCTAACCTGCAAGTAGCACTTGATTTAACTCTGACTGAGGCCTGGGCTGTATTAGGAGCTCAGTTCCCATCAGCTGGTGGGAGAGCTGGGATTAATATCACCACCTTCAACATATATTTTATCCCTGGGGCAGCCTAGTCTCACAGGACTGCAACATTTTGCCCTCTCCCCGTCCTCTTGACTGACATTTCTGGGTTCAGTCTCACACCTGATGGAACTGAATTCTGCTCAGTACATCAGTCAATGGTTCCTGGAACTCCCTTTTCCCTGGAGCTGGACTGTGATCCCTCGTCATTGGCTGCGAGCTGAAAGCCTTCTCAAGCTTAATGAATCTCTCACTGAACATTGGATTAGATAATTCTGGTATCAGTTTCAACATGGAAAGAGCTGAAGTCCTGGAATCCTTTGGGACAAAGGCATTTGCATGGCCTGCCCCTCTCTTTGGGGCCATCCTATGTCTGCATAAATTCTTGGACTCTGAACATCCCAGATCTCAGCTGCCTCCCCTTACTACTGGTCTATCACTTCCTCAAAACTGAGGGTAAATGGTTAGAGCTCAAAATCATGCCACTAGTTGGTGGGATTTTAAAACCTGAGCATTCCTGGGGGCTCAGATGTTTTGGTGACGGAGAAATCCATGGGAAGGCATTTGAAACTCACACAGTATTCCTCAGTGAACTCATCACCTGGAGTCACCATAATGACTTCTGCAGGAAAGAAAAGGATGAGGGCAAATGAGATGTGAGTGATGAATGCAACAGAATTGGGAAGGAAGGGTGTGCTCTGCTTAGAGAATTGTCTAAAGCAAAGTAGGGCAAGTGAGGCAGGGATGGGTTTACCCACAGCCACAGTAGACATAGCTCGTTGATTGCAACATTCTTGCCTGGCGCACCCAGATTTTTACTTAAAATCAGTCTCCACACAGCGTTCTAGGTATTCACCACGAATCAATCAGAGCTGTCATGCAAGTTGAAAACTATGATCCACTCTGGATCTAAGTGAAGAAGCACCTTTTAAAATAAATTTTTGGCTGCACCCCTATAGCATATGGGATCTTAGTTCCCTCAAACAGGGATGGAGCCAATGTCCCCTGCCCCAGAAAGCAGAATCTTGGCCATTGGACCACCAGGGAAGTCCCAAGAAGCACCTTTCTTCTTCCTAAGCCGCATACACCATCATCTGGGCCTCCTGGGGGAGGGGCAGTCAGAAGAGGAAACCAGAGAGGAAGGCTGCGCTATGAAAAAGCAAACTCATTTCTTTAAGGTTTTTCAGTATTAGAATTGAACACTGTTTCTGTGTAATTACGGCCAATCCCTACAATGCTTTCTTTTCTTCTAATTCCCATTTTACACCAAGTGTCATTTCCTATCAGCACAGTCTCTCCCATAATCCCCTCTCCTCCTCTTTCCTGTTTTTTCCACGCTGCAAATTGACTGGTGTTCTGTGGATCTTGGGCTTCCTGGAAGTCCCTGATGACCTGCAGGCAGCCCGCAAGGTCAAGCTGTGGACAAGAAAAGCGGCTGGGGAGCCGTCCCAGGGTACCTACAGAAGTGCCTCCCGCCACTCAGCGGCCATCCGTGCCTCCTAGAAACTGACTTGTGATCCTGTCCCAACCCCTGCTTTCGGTTCTGCAGGCACCAAAGGTTCCCTGAGCATGTCCTTTTTGTCAAAGTCAAACAAAAACACAAGAAAAAAACAAACAAAAAATAAAGAGGAGGCTCTTTTATCCAGCCCCATGGAAAAGAAAGAAATGCATCCAAGTGAATACATTTTGCCACCACCTAGAGATATGGGGCCAGCCTTCATAAGGAACACTGCCAGGCTGTACTAGGAATTTTCAAGGAGATAGTAAGAGTATTTAATTTAACGCCTCATCCTCAGAACTGCCCTGAAAGCTATCCTTTAACTTCTGTTTTTTTCTCTTCCATAGGGTTGAACACCCCTTTCTTCCCAATGTTAATACAGCTATTAGTTTTGTCTAGCAGACATTCTGATAACTGGTGAATTCAATTATGTGCTTTACTTGCTTGAGTCCTGCACTGCCAACCCTGGAGAACTTTCTATGACCAATTATCCCAATTATGCAAAATGGAAACCTCTGAGTCATCACTGATGCCCCTTTCTTCCTAATTTCTGGCGTCAAACTGCCTCAATGTCCAATATATTCTCCTCTCAAAATGTCTCTGGATGTTCTCGTTACTCTATCCCAGGCCATCCCTCTTTCCCTATCTTTACCACTTCATCTTTGGATTTGCTCTGTAGCTTCAATCCCTCCATGACAGTATTCCAAAACTCAAAATGTATCTTTTCACTACCATATTCAGTGACCTCTAATGGAATTCCATGCTTACATTCAAAGCTTAAAACTCTCTGGGCTGTTATGCTAACCCTCCATAATCAGTCACTAAATTGTCTAGGATATAATTTCTAACTATTTCTCAATGGTGCACATGTGCTCCAAAAATTATGTTTACACACACACACACAAAACACAACACACAGCACTGAGAATGAGTCTATTGCTTGATGTACAAATGACCTTCTGCTTGCCTTTAGCATCAAGCAGGGATTCAAGTGAGACCCCTGAAACTTCACGGGCTCCTAGCAAGACCTCTCCACCCTCTCACCTCATCACTACCATTAAGATAATTTCCATTCTGCTTTTCAATGAATATACTGAAAACATTGCATTGTTTACTCTTAGCATTGCTTGTGTTTATATCTTCAAAATACATGCAAGGTACCAAAACAAAAAAACTGTCAGTACAGAACTCTGCACTAGAATAAAGATACATTAGGAAGACAGGAGGGGGTGATGTTAGCACAAAACTCGCCAAAGACATCACTCTCATTTTTGTCCTGTCCCTCACCAACACAAATTTAGCATCCATCCACAGACAAAATTCCTTTGAGGGAGCTGTGGGATCCAGCACCATATGCCAATGGACCTAGGAGGAGTCCCATGGGCTGACAGACCTTGGTTCTTGTTGGACCCTGTGGTGACCCATGAATTGACTTCTCCTGGTCATGATCAGGGAGTCCCTGGTGAACATACTGAATACAATCACTCACTGATGAGACAGCCTTTGTGGAAGTCCAGGTTTCCAGAGAAGTAATTTCGGAACTCCACTGGAGCAAAAAAAAAAAAAAAAAAAAGAGCTTGATGCATTGGAAAGGGTACGAAGAATCGCTTGACCTTACCTATATCACCCCTCTCTCAAGGTGGCACGGCTTAGGGCCTAGGAAGGTCTTCCCTGGTCCTTGGTTTATCTCAAAGATGAAAGAGACAGCATTCGAGTGATACCTGATTCCCTAGCTGTGCAGGACACCTCCAAAGGGTTCCTTTCTCTTTCACCCCGTTGGGAATACTACATGGAGATCTCTATGATTTACAGGATAGGGAGTAGTAGGGAGAACAGCAGAGAGAAATTGTGGAGGACGTGGAAGTGACACAGACCCTCACTGCCTGTGGATTCCATCAAGAAGCCAGCCCACAGTGGCTGCGAGCACCTCTAGCCCATGGACACCTATACTACTCCACACGGCTCATCCACACAAACATATACACCCACCTTGTGGCCAGCTCCATGTACATGCTCCTGACCATGGCTTGAGTGGGTTTTTGCAGGTTTCCAGTGAGCACACAGAAAGTTGGCTAATCTGTGTGCCAGGGAGAGCCCACAAACTTGAATGTTAGAAAACAAGAGAGGTTGTGAGCCCTGGGCTTGGTGCATGCAGGATCCAGAGATGGCGTGCAAGTTTAAGAATTCTGCCACAAGAGGGCGCAAGAAGCAAGGAGCAGGTGTACCCACAGAAGGTCTGAGATAGTCTCAAAATTCATAGTAGTATTGAAAGAAGGTCTCTCTCTCCCAAATGCAGTTGGTAAAGATTTGCTACTTCAAATGCAACGAAAATGTCAAGGAACATGAAAAATCAAGGTAACATGACAGCACCAAAGAATCACAATAATCTTTCAGTAATTGAATCAAAAAACAAAGAGATGTATGATTTACCTGACAAAGAATTCAAAACAGCTGCCTAAAAGAAACTCAGTGAACTACAAGAAAACACACAAAGACAATTCCCAAGACTGACATGGGAAGAAATAGAAAATATAAACAGACCAATTACCAGTATTGAAAATGAATCAGTAATTAAAAAATTCCCAACAAAAAAAGTGTCCAGGACCAAATGGCTTTATAGGTGAACTTGATCAAACATTCAGAGAAGAGTTAACACCTATCCTTCTCAAACTATTAAAAAAATTATAGAGGAAGTAATGCTTCTAAACTCTTTATATGAGGCCAGCATCACCCTGATACCAAAAATAGACAACGACATCACATACAAAAAATAAAATCACGAGCTGGTATCACTAGTGAACATAGGTACAGACCCCCTCAGTGAAGGACAAGCAAACCAAACTCAGCAATACCTTAAAAAGGATCATACACTGTGATAAGATTTATCCCAGGGATGCAAGCGTTTTTCAATATCTGCAAATCAATCAATATGATATGCTACATGAACAAACTGAAGAACAAAAATCATACAGTCATTTCAATAGATGCCAAAAAAGCTTTCAATAAATTCAACATCCATTTCTGATAAAAATTCTCCAGTAAGTGGGCATAGAAAGAACATACTTCAAATTAGAAAGGTTATGCATGACAAACCCACAGCTAACACATCATACTCAAAGGTGAAAAGCTGAAAGCATTCTCTCTAAGATGAGGAACAAGATAAGAATGCCCACACTCACCACATTTATTCAGCATAGTTTTGGGAGTCCTAGCCACAGCAATCAAGAGAAGAAAAAGAAATAAGAGGATTCTAGATTGGAAGGGAAGTAAAAGGGAAGTAAAACTGTCACTATTTGCAGATGACATGATTCTATACATAGAAAATCCTAAGGATACTACTGGAAAACTACTAGAGCTCATCAGTGAATTTGGTAAAGTTGCAGGATACAAAATTAATATATAGAAATCTGCTGCATTTCTATACACTACAATAAAATATCAGAAAGAAAAACTGGTGAAACAATCCCATTAACCTTTGCATCAAAAAAGAATAAAATACTGAGGAAAAAACCTTCCCAAGGAAGCAAAAAACCTGTACTCTGAGAAATCTAAGACGCTATAAAAGATGTTAAAGACAACATAAAAATATGGAAAGATATACCATGTTCTTAGATTGGAAGAATCAACATTGTAAAAATGACCATACTATCCAAGGCAATCCAGATCCAACACAATCTCTATCAAACTGCCAATAGTATTTTTCACAGACCTGCAACAAAAACTTTAAAAATTTGTATGGAAACACAAAAGAACCCGAATAGACAAAACAATCTTGAGGGAGATTTTGTCTAATACTTTTATAGTGCTTTCATTTCTAGTATCGCTATACATTTCTGGCTGGTTTGCCACTCATTCTAACCAGACCACACCTTAGACTAGCAGAGCTATGGATTTTTTCCTGTTTGTTTCCTACCAAGAAGTTCCTACTTCTACTGAAAAGGACTCTGGGCATGGATTTTTGCACTCTGCTCCTGATCAAGTCAGTCCCCTCTGGCTGTGAAGCTGCTGGTTTTCACAGTCGGTTCTACTCTAGAAAAGCTATGTTTCTCACCAACTGAGCTGGAGGGGATGGAAGCAGCCCCAGGCAAGAAGGCTGCAAACTCCCACTGTTCTTATTCAAAGTACTAGCAGTTTTTCCAGAATACATGCTTCTTAAATTGTTGTTTGCCTTTGGTTAACTTTTAGAGCCCTTAAGTGATCAGTTTCTGGCATTTTCCCACCAATGCTATATTTGTTTTGTGGAGAGAGAATTTTCTAATCTGTTCCCAATAGTTGGAAGTTCTGCCTCTGAAGGTATTTTTACCATAGTTCTTAAATCAATATTCAGAATATACTACAAATATATAAATGCTTTTTTATCTGAAGTAGACAGTAAACTGTGCTTATTTCACTGTTCATTTTTTGGGGTTAAAAAATGCCTCATGTTTTCCTGAGTTCCTCGAGGAAAAGAAATTCAATCCCCTAGAAAGTAATCTTGTAGAAGAAGTGACAGCTTTTCTGATAACGGTTTCATTTGTGAAGATTAAAAATACTTTGTAACTGGAGAAAAAAGAGAAAGAAATGCCTCATATTTTCACTTGAGTAGATTAAATCTCCCCAGGACATCACCTCAATAAACAAATATGTCAGATAAACTATCACTTCCTTTTTTCCTCTGCAGATATTCTTTTAGAGCCCTTCATTCTTCCATTCCAATATTGACTGTTTTATTTTAGGTCTTCTGTACAGCTATTATTCTAAAATTTTCTTTCATTTCATTGAGCACATTGTTTCCAGGGTTAAATGTCTTATCTTGAAGGTCTTGTAAAACAGTGATCTAAACATAATCTCTGGAGTTAAACTGCTGAGTTCAGACTCTAGCTCTGTATTATTAGTTGTGCCAACTTGGAGACATTGCCTGTCTATGCCTCAATTTTCCTACCTGCAAAATCATCGTGAAAAGAACAGGACTTCCCTCATTCAGCTGTCCTCAAGATCAAATGAACATGTATATAAATGTGTTTAAGTACTAGCTACCATCATTTGGGTGGATTAGCTATTGATTCAGCATGTGGAGTTTTTGGAGAAATGTCTGAAAGCATAACTTTTGAAACACTGCATAGCTAACAATTCTTCTAACACTTGGTTATCTCATTGGGTATAGGATTTTAGGTTGAAAATTATTTGTCCTCAAGATTTTAAGGGCATGGTGATATTGACTGCTGTTGGTAGTTCTCGGTATGCTTATCCTTTGTGTGTGTTTTCTTTTTGAAAGTTTTACTGATGTTTGATTCTTTGTCTTTTGACATTTCATTCTGATGTGGCTTGAAGTATTTCTTCTTTTATTCATTGTGCTGGCTACTCCACTGACTCATTACACTAAGAATTTTTCTCGTGTTATATCCTTGATAATTTCCTCCCCTGCCCTCTCTTTCTGTTCAGGCTTCCTGAAACACATATTAAATAAAGACTGGACCTCAGGGATTGATCTTTTGACTCCTATTGTCTCTATTTAAATATTTTCCCCTTCATTCTGGAACAGTTCTCTTCCAATCTTTCTATTGAATTTTTTTTTTTTTTAAATTCTGCATTCAATGTCTCTCATTTATAAGAGTTCTTTTAAAAAATGTTTTATTGGGGTGTAGTTGTTTGCAATGCTGTGTTATTTTCTGTTATACAGCAACATGAGTCAGTTATATGTATACATATATTCACTCTTTAGATTTTTTTCCTATATAGGCCATTCCAGAGTATTTACCTGAGTTCCCTGTGCTATTCAGGAGATCCTTATTAGTTAATCTATTTTATATACAGTAGTTCTTTCAAATTTTCTATAACTTTGTTTTGTTTCATGGGTGAAATATCTCATCTTTCTGAAGATATAAATTATATATATATATATGTATGTATTTTTTTCCTCCTCCATGAATTATCTGAACTTTTTTCCTGAGTTCCTTTTTTTTTTTTCTGTTGCCTTTGTATGTACAGAGCCTTTCAAATTGGAAGATTTCTCAAATACTTGGTGATCTTTGGCTTTCCTTTGTCATGTAAGAGTGAGGTACAAAAATATCAGAGAGGGCAAGACTTACTGACTGTAGAGCAAAGGAACTTTTCTATTAAAGTGATTCCAAAATACTAACAGAGATCTTTTCTTTGAGGCTAATCAGTGCCACAATAGCTTAGCTAGGAAAGGCTAGGTTAAGTAGTAATTAAAAATTACAAAAACAAAGTCTCCATGACTTAACACAGTAAGTATTCACCATTTCCACTACATGTTCAATGGAGATCGGTAGAGAGCTTGACTCCCGGCCCACAGTAACTCCAAATCATCTAAGGATGCCCCTATTTCATCAGGAAGCTTCAAGTGTTTGTCACAGCAGGGGAAAAGAAAGCATGGGAAAGGACACATTGGCTCTTGAATGGTTCCACCCAGAAGTAACACACATGATTTCTTCTCATTTGACATTCACTAAAACAAACCATATGTCCACTAACTTCAACGAGTGGGAAAGTGCAGTCCTCCCAAGTGCCCAGAATGGGGGAAGAGGCAATATTGAAGAGCTTCACATATGTTCACCACACTGGTACGGTTACTCCCTTAAAAAAATTTTATCCTTCATGTCCCCCAATCCTCCTCAGGAGATTATCCAGACACTGAGCCTCCACTTGCCTGTCTTAGAAGTAATCTCCCTTTTTCTCCCCCTTGCTGAATACAGTATGTTGACTAAATTAAACAGAACTCATGCAAAGCTAGATATAAACAAGAGAAGGATTCATCTGTTTACTCAACTTCCTACAGGAGCAAGAAAGTCACAGCAAGCTTTCAATTTTTCTTTTTCCAGCATCTTCAATTTTTCTTTTTCCATCATCCTGTGTCTTCCTAAGATCACTCCCAATCTCATGACAGGACCAGCTGAGAGAGGAAACCAGATGGAATTGAAGGTAGCCACAAACAGTTATAGTTTGGAGTTGGCTGTGACTGGCTTCCAAGGGACAAGTTGTGCAATTTATTATTAATGTTGAGCAGCTACACATGAAAGGGAGTTGAAGCTGGCCAAAGAGGCTCTCCTAATAGCAAAGTCTCTTAAGACCCAGAGTCGTGAACTACAACCTGCAGGTTCCCAGGCGGTGATGGTAGAATTCAGGTTTCCTGAGCAGAAGCAATTAAGATTCTTCGGGGACAGAGAAGAGTTCAAATTTGAAGGCAACTCCGTCTCAAAGCCTGCATCACCCTGGACAGTGAACAGGTCCCAGGCATCACTGCTTTGAAATACTAGACACAAAAGTGATTGCAAACTAAATAAAAACTGTCTCCCAACGTTCATGAGAAGATTGTAAAACCAATCTGTTTTTCTGCCTCTGGTTCCAAAGAAACTAACTGCTGAGGATGCACATAAATGGTGTCTGACTCACTGTTTCCTTCCTTAATTCCATTGGATGTTGAATTAATAAACAACCACAGATATTCACTCAAGCTAAAATTAGCCTCCTTGTCAGAAAACACTGACTTGTTCCAAGATTAGGAGCTAGACTGGCCAGCAAACAAATGACTGCCTCGGCTTTGTTCTCTGAACCCTCTGAGTACAGGGCACCCCATACTCATTCCCCATTATGAATGGAGAGTCACGGACAAAGCTCCTAGACCACTGCTGGGCCTCCAGATGGGGCCTTCTGGCACACATCCTCCTCCTGGTCTCTGAACAGCACAGACCCACTGCTCTGTGAACTTGCCACCATGCAGAAGTCTTCATCCACCTTTGCCGCTGGTGGTAGTTTAGTTGCTAAGTCATGTCCAACTCTTTGCGATCCCATGGACTGTAGCCCAGGCTTCTCTGTCCATAGGATTTCCCAGGCAAGAATACTAGAGTGGGTTGCCATTTCCTTCTCCAAACCACCCCTGAATTGCAGTGTAAAAGGTGCCATTTATATCATTAAGGTATCATACAGTACGGCAGCTGATTTGCTAACTGAGGTCCTCACATTGATCAGTCATTGGATGCTGGCCACCAGAGGGAGGGGCACAATCTTGGAGGAGGCAGCTGATTGCAGATGGGACAATCCCTCAAGATGTTGACGACTGAGGGCTGCTGGCCCACAGCACTCCTAGGAGCTTGGACCTTGAGTCTTTATCGAAAGGGGATCTGGGAAACGCATCCCAGAGCCTAACACGGCTATTTCAAGTCCTTTCTCCCTTCCGACTCTCCAGTCAGACTTCAAATTTCTTCACATATCTGCCCCGGCTTCACTTGGTCCACAGTTTTCAGATCAATGTCACTTGCCCTCAAACTCTCCATTCTTTTCCAAAGGCCTACCTTTACCTCTGATTTGTCACACTGGCTCATGTCTATCTGTCCCTATGAGTAAGTTTAATTCTACATTTATGTTGACATTCACTTAGTAACTTTCCTCCATGGTTTTAAACAGCCAGCCCTTGTCTATAAAAACAAAGAATCAGACTCCAAGTAATGAAATATTTGCTGAACATATCCAACTTTTCATTAGAACATGCTTTCATTGTGTGACTATATGCTCTATAAGGAGAAAACTAGACTGATGCTTTGAACTTTCCATCCTGAAGAAGACGGTCCCACTGACTTATCATTGGAGAGGTATCCTCTTGGAATTCTCTTCTGGTTGTAGGGATTGGTTGACATGAGAACTATGAGGATACTTCCTCTCCTGCCTCTGACAATCAAAAGCACACTTGATTGGCATGGCTAACAAAGGATAAAGGTGATTGAGAAAACAGTTTCTCTCTGTGATGCTACTTCACTCTTGTAACCTAAAACTGAGCATGGTTACTTAGGTACCACCTTTGGCTTTGTGTGTGCTCAGTTGCTCTGTCACATCTAACTTTTTGCAATTCCATGGACTGTAGCCTGCCAGACTTCTCTGTCCATGGAATTTTCCAGGCAAGAATACTTGAGTGCATTGCCATTTCCTACTCCATAGGATCTTCCCAACCTAGGGATGGAACCCATTTATCTTGTGTCTCCTGCATTGGCAGGCAGATCCTTTGCCACTGTGCCACCTGGGAAGCTCACCTTTGACTTAGGAGGAGTTAATGATGAAAAGTGAGGATTCTGTTGTTTTTGTTGTAGTTGTTTATTCAGTCACTGCAAGTTGTATATTATTAGGTAAGGCTTTAAAATGTGTCAAGAATCTGTTGATATTGGGAAAGACACTGAAAATATAAAGTGATTAATACCTGTTTATGGTCCTTGAGAAAGACAGCATCTATTTGAAAAAATGAGAGGCTGAAAGATGTTTCAATTCCTTTCTGGGGTTGGAAGAAACTTCAGAAATCTCCTAGTTCAAGTCCCTCATTTCAGAAAAGAATGTAGCACTGGGAGCTATAGTGATTTTTGTTTTATTTTTAATCACTCAGCTAATCAGTGGCAAAACTGGGACCAGAGCTTGCGTCTTCATAGTCATAGTTGAATGAACTTTTTATTACCCAAATTGCTCTCATGGTCTGCAATAACTCAAGATTAATCATCATCAGTTCACTCTAAAACAATATTTTCACTGATTTTTATTTTAAGAAAAACATTTCACATATATGTAAAAGTACCAAGAATAATCTATTCAGGTTCATGGACCCACTACCCTGCTTAAGAAAGTATTATAGTCACAATATACTCTCTCTGCATCACTTTTCTATCCCTTTCCCTATATATTCCTCCCTCCCAACAAGTAATCAGTATCCTGAATATACTCTTTATTATTTTCAGAAATATTTTAAACTTCACTATGTATGTATACATCCGTAAATAACACATAGTATTATTTTTGCATGTTTTAAGCTTTATAAATGGTGTCCTACTGTATATGTTATTCTGAATCCTCTTTTTCACTCAACATATTTTTGAGATTTATGGATGTTAAGATATGTAACTCTTGTTCATTTTTGCTGCTATACACACTACTACTTGTTTGTCCGTTCATATTTTTCTTGTCCATAGATAAGGAGAATGGTTCCTCTTTTTTGTCATTTCATGAACATCTGTATACTGTTACCTTGGGCAGATTGAGGATACACACTAGGAGTCACTTTGCCACGTCATATAGTATGTTTATCATTAAACTCACTGGATTCTCATTTCAGCTCTAGACTGCTCATCTTCACTGCGTTTGGTTTCATAAATCTATCTGCTTGCTTCCCCAGTGCTGACATTTCAGGTTAGTGCAAGTTGGAGAGTTTAATGATGGATGAGCTTAGCACAACTAAGCTATTGAAGACTGAAGATGCCAGGGTTAGTTTATGTCAGGGTGACACTCTGGAAATGCAAGGAGAAGTCTCTGAGTTGAGCTAGCTAATTTATTGGGGCTTATACAGGTGAGCTCCAAAGGGAGAATCAACATATGTGCTTTCAAACAGAGTGACTGCTCCTTTGCGTCCTCTTGGACATAGTGGGGAAGCACACTCTTCTTAGTAGAAGCACAGCCAGTAACTTTTTCAGTTACGGGACCCCGTGTTCTTGCTGGTAGTCATCTAGGGGTTGTGCTAAACTCTTTGAGGCTATCCACATGCCTAGTTGTGCAGTCTCCATCTCTAAAGGCAGCCATGGAGAAAGTCCCTCATGCCAAACCCATTTCACACTTCAAATCTCCCTGACTTGTCCAGACTGGGCCTCTAGACTCAGATTTAAAGGGTTTATACGATTCAGGTCAAACCTCTCCTCCTCACCCCCTGCGATAATCACCCTTTATTCAAGTCAGCTGTTCCATATAAATCATGATATTTATAGTCCTGGGGTTTATACAGAGCAGTGTGCACTACGGTGCAGGGATCTTGGGGGATATTTTTGAACTCTGCCTAGGGT
Source organism: Cervus canadensis (assembly GCF_019320065.1). Taxonomy (NCBI): domain Eukaryota; kingdom Metazoa; phylum Chordata; class Mammalia; order Artiodactyla; family Cervidae; genus Cervus; species Cervus canadensis. The sequence goes on from NC_057388.1 coordinate 44,856,768, forward strand.
ACTAATCTAGTCAATCCTGACTGACGCACGTGGCTCAGATGCACCAAGGAAGTTCAAAAGAGCAGTGGAATGAGTCCCATTCTCTTCTTGATCCTAATCCAATTTCTTTTCCAGTTCACAACATTTACCCAGAACGTATATCATGGGACTCTTCCACCAGAAAGGACAATAGCTCAGGAAACCCATGTGGTTTGGAGGATCCTTAGAGTCAACCTAAGGCATCCCAGGGGTGCGTTGCTCCCTTTAAGCTCTAAGGTCTAACCATACCTCTGCCCCATAAAGGCCCTCACATTCTTTGTAACCACATTTATGAATCACGTGTTAATTATAATCTTTTTTGAAAATGATTTGGAAATCTGTATCAATAAGCCTTAAACTGTTCATTATCCTCAACATAGTAATACAATTTCTGAAATCATCAAAACAAATGTTCAGATGTGTATGCCAGAGGAAGGACTGCAAGTTATTTATAATAAAGTGAAAATACATTCAATATTGAACTTTAGATGACTAGATAAATAAATTAAACCAGCTCTTTGTTAGGCAGCCATTAAAAACAATACTTTTGAAAAATATTTAGATAAGATATTATGGTCACTAACTATGTTATTAATTAGGATATAAACTGTATACAGAATTATTTCACTTTAAAATAAATCTATACATGGAAGTACCCCAAGAAAATGACTAAATATTTCAATTATTTATTTCAAAATAATAGAATTATTTTTTCTTTTTCCTAAGTTTCTGATTTCCCAAATTCTAGCCATGAAATTATATTGCTTGAGACCAGAAAAACAAACAATAGATGGTATTATTTTAGAGCTTAGAATAAATTGCTTTCACATACCTCTAGCACTTTCAAGGCAGCCATTTATAAATTATTAATAGCACACAATAAAAATGCTCCCATTACTTGTAAAACAAGGCAATAATTTGTTGGCTTGGTTTGTATGTTTGCAAGTGCTTGAAATTTTCAGGAATTATAAATGATTTCATTTTGCAGACTTTATAAATGATTTCACGATCCAGACTTTGGGCCATTTTAGACTAAATTCTAAATTCCAATTAGTCTGAATTTTTTTATTGAGGTATAACTAACATACAATATAATATTGTATTAGTTTCAGATGTATAACATAGTGATTCAACACTTTTATGCCCTGCAAGATGGTCACCACAATGTCTAGCTACCATCTGTCACTTCACAGTTATTACATTATTATTCACCATATTTCCCATGCTGTACATTACATCCCCATGACATATTTAATTTATGATTGGAAGTTTATATTTCTTAATCCCCTTCACCCATTTTGTCTCCCCAATCACTCCTCCCCATCTTCAACAACCACAAATCTGTTCTCTGTATCTTGAAGTCTGTTTTGGTGTTTTTTGTTTCTTTGTTTGTGTTGCTTTTTAGATCCTGCATGCAGGTAAAATCATGTGTCTTCTAAAATATTTATCTTTCTCTGTCTGACTTATTTCACTTAATATAAAATAATATCCTCAAGGTCCATTCAGGTTGTCACAAACAGCAAACCTTTATTCTTTCTTATGGCTGAGTAGTATTCCATTTTGTTCTACCTATTGCATTTTAGTTTGATATAGTGTTCAAGGACTGGAAGAATTAAAATTGTTAAAATTTTCATTCTAACCAAAATAATCTACAATTAATTTATGACAAAGGAGGCAATAATATATGATGCAGAAAGGACAGTGTCTTAAATAGTGTCAAAACTGGATGGTCACATGCAAAGGAATGAAAGTGGACTACTATTTTATACCATATACAAAGATTAACTCATAATGGATTAAAAACTTGAATGTAATATCTGGAACCATAAAATTCCTAGAAGAAGAGACAGGTTAAAAAGCACCATAATAAAAAAAATTATAAGAAAAGCTTACTACATTTTACCAGGGAAGAAATCTAAAAACAGGGCTTCACTGGGTTTGGATTTCTAACAATCTGGTGGATTGGAGGTGGACAAAAAGAGAGGGAGGAAGAGAGAAGGGATTTGGGGTAACCTGTAAGAATATGTATTCTTCCCTGGTGGCTCAGACGGTAGTGTCTGCCTACAATGCAGGAGACCCAGGTTCAATCTCTGGGTCGGAAAGATCTCCCGGAGAAGGAAATGGCAACCCACTCCAGTATGCCTGCCTGGAAAACCCCATGGATGGAGGAGCCTGGTAGACTACAGCCTAAGATATGGCCTCTCAGCCCAGATCCATTTCTATGGTCCATGAGAACTTTACTCTTAAGAATCTCCAAAGAACTGACTCAAATTTGGAATTAGGAAGGACAATACTGCCCCCACCCTCATTAGTGTGGAAAGCAGAAGTTCTATCCTGGGTGTGTGGCTTTTCCCTCCATCATCAGAGGCACCCCTGGCTAAGCCAGTGGTCCCAGGAGCTTCTGCCTTATTTTCTTGTGATGCAATCAGATGAACAAATAAAGACTAAATTAAACCTATCACCATTATGAAGTCAGTAAAATCTGGAGGAGTCGTGAAAAATGGAACTGTCTATGGTTCAACTCCATGAACTAGCAGGCTTTTGAAGTCAAATATATAAATGGAGAAAATCATAAAGGCTGAGGAAAAGTGAGTGATTTAGATATAGTCCTCTTTCCTGTTACAATTAAAGGTGTACTCTACAATTGCTTATTTGCAGGTGTCTATTTGTTTTGAACTGACTTGAGAAATTAAGTTCAAATACAAAAAGAGGTAGAATTACTTTTTAAAAAGCTGTTCTTGGTGAAAATCAACAAACTAGGCAGATTAACTAGCTATACAAAAGTAATATAAGGAAAAAGAAGTTATGCAAAATAAGGAATGATAAAAGGAAAAATATTATTGAAAGAAGGGAAGTACTAAAAGCCATAAAAGATCATTTAGAACAATTCTACAGAAATAAGCTGAAAAACCTAGATTAAATGGATCATTTTCTAGGAAAACACTGTATCAAAACTGAATGCAATAAAAGTTAAAAAAAAATTCTATAGAAGAAATAGTGAAAGTTATCAAGGGCCTTTGAAACCATCAGGCCCATATGTATATTTTCATAGAAATTATACTAAACTTCCAGAGACTAGAAACACCCAATGCTATTTGAATTCTTCCACAGCAGATGTTAAGAAGGAAAACTTCTAACACTTTCAATCAAATGACTATAACAGTGATAGATACATTCGATAAATACTGAATTAAAAGTACAAATTTATTTGTATAAATTTATTACTTGATGATATATCAAATAATTTGGGAAAATAGACATTTTCAGAGTAAGTACTAGACAATTAATCATTCAGAAAAATTTAAGATTGAAACCATACTTTACACCAGTTACCAGGGCAAACTCCGAATGGAGTTTATGCAGTGATCTAAATGCCAAAATATGAAACCTTACAAGTACTTAAAGAAAACATAGGAGAATTCATTTATTGGGCATGAGGAAAATCTAGAAACAATAAAGGAAAAAAAAGTTTTACTCAAATATATTAAAATTAAAGTTATTTTGCATAGAGAGGAACATCATAATCAAATTTAAAGAAAATGTTCAACTGGGAGTAAATATTTGCTACTTATATTACAAAAAAGGACTAATCGTCAAATATATAAAGACCTCTTAAAATCTAGAAGACAAGAAATCTATGAAAATATTAAGCAAAAGACCGTAACAAATACTTTAGAGAAAAATAAATGTAGATAGGAATTAAATGCACAAAAAGGAGCCATGAATTCCATTCAGATGAGAAACACAAATAAAACTTCACTGATACAACATTTCTTATACTGGCAAAAACTCCAAAAGTTTGAGAATGTGCTCTGTCTGTGAGGGGATGGGGAGGCATGTGTTACTGTTGGGGAGTAGAAAATAGCACAACTCCACATGAACAGGGATTTGGCAACATCTAAAAAAATCTTACGTAAATTTACACTTTGAGTAAGCAACCCTACTTTTCATCTCTATCAGGAAGCTATACCCCTCTCCAAAGACAGAATAAAACAGGTAAAATGTTATTTATTACAGCACAGAAGTACCCAAATGTGACACACAAGCGAGCATTGAAGGTGACATGCATACGTGATAAGTTGCTCAGCCGTGTCCGACTTTGCAACCCCACGGACTGTAGCCCACCAGGCTCCTCTGTCCATGGGATTCTCCAGGCAAGAATACTGGAGTGGGGTGCCATGCCCTCCTCCATAAAGGTGACATACCATCTCCTTATTCAGAAAAACACCAGAATTTATCCTCCATAAGTGGGAGGGACTATGGTGCACCCTCAATTCATGAGGGGAAGTTTATAAAACATGCTTGAAACAGAAAGGAAAGCCACATAAAGAATGAAGGGTCAATGACAGAATTAGAAAGTTAACCCATATTGCAACCTTCGGTAAAATAACTTACTCGGGCAAAAATCATAAATATTAAATGCAGTAAGTGAAAGGTTGGTGGGAAACAGGACACTTGCATAGTGCTGGATGATTTGGCAATGACAAAGGGAAAATATTTCTACATTGTAAAGATCTGACTGTCACCACCTTAACCTACTGATCAAATTAACATCACTAACAGTGAAGCAATGGACAACACCTGTCTGCTGAAACGATGCAGAATGACTACTCAGATCATCTATGCAATATCCTTACTAAAAATATTAATTTCAATCTATTGCTCTGGCATCTTTGCACTGTAAATGTCATGAAAAAAAGTAACAGCCTACATTAAAAGAAACATAATAACGAATGCATATTTTACCTTACTTATACAAAACTTCTATCGATAATACTTGGAAGACAATGGAAAACTTGACTATGGACTGGGTAGTATACAATATAAGGAAATTATTATTAATTTTTAAGGTATAATATGGTAGCATGGTATAAGGGAATTTTCTTATATTTAGAAGATACATGTTGAATTATTTGTTTGATGGAAGTGCTGTAAGATTGCAAATTGCTTTAAAATGGGTCAGCAGAAGTTAGATGAGAGAGCAAATATACCAAAGTGGTAATAATTTTTTAATGTGAGTGATGTGTGTCATGATACTGATTCTCTCAACTTTTCTGAAAACTGAAAATGTTTACAGTTAAAAATTATAAGAAAAGATTGTTGGTTTGCATCGGCTTTATTTTCTGAGGAAGACATGGCTAAGCTTGCAGCTGATCAATGCTCTCTCTGAGAAAAGCTGAACAAATTGGATAAAATCTTAAAATTCTCTAATGTTTAAAGGCATTAGAAAGGTATTGATGCAACAGGGACTAGAGGGCGCGGGATTGTAGAGCAAGGAGAACTGTGTAGAGACATGTTGATTTTTGCAGCCTTTTTTGTTCTGGGGCATATCTGCCAAATCTGGGCTCAGGGAAAGAGGCTGAGCACCTGGACTTGGCCTGATCATTGGATTACCACTGGGGAACAGAGAAAACAGACTTTAGGTGGTCTCATGATGCCAGAAAGAAAAAATGAAAGACCCAAAGGCTGATGTCCAGGTGGAAAAAGAAAACTGAGCCTAACACACAAGCTATTTGCTCCCCAAGATTTTTGTCAAAATCTGGAGCTGTATAGGCTAAATGGCTGAGAAGAAAACCATACCCAAACTGAATGGAGTTTCCTGTAGTCTCATTCTGATGTGGAAGAGGATTCAAGTTCAGGGCCAACAGATGAAAGTACCCCAGTGAACATTCTAGGCTCTCATTCAAAAGATTTAGAAAAATATCCTTCAGGAAGAGAACAGAATCAAATGTAGACAGAAACTTTCAAAAACTGCAACCAGCCTCAACTCTGTCTAGTCCCCGGTTGGTTTAGGGTGATGGGCAATCACTCTGTGCTGACTGGAGGAAAGGATAAAGCGCTGTTGGCATTTGACAAGGGTGATGTGACGGCTGAGATCAGCCTAAACAGCTAAGGCTCGACATCCCCCTTACTTCCAATGGGCCCAGAGAGGGACACAGCCTCTTCAGGAAGACATGACGTCTTAGAAGAGGGTGATTCTGGTCACTATTCTGTCAGCAAAAAAAGAGGGAGTGGAGACTGCGCAGACAATCAACGACGCTGCCAAGTCATCCACCAGTTAGACTACAGGTGGGAAATTAGACAAGTTATTCAATCTCTTTGAGCCATGATTTTCTCATCTGTAAAATTTAGATGATAACTATACTTCAAAAGGTTGCTGTGTATATTGAATAAAATGATATATATTGAAAAAAGTCACTTACCAAAGGTGTAGCTTATTTTTTAGTGCTCTAATTCTGTTTGTTATTGTTATTCTGTCAAGGTTTCAAGTTCCTTCTTTTAGACATGTTCCAGTTGTAAGTGATCTCAATAAGCATGACATGACAGCTCTACCCTGGCCCATATGTCAAGTGAGTGCTGAACAGCCCATACATAAGGCTCTTATTTCTCAACATATGACTCTGACACCAGAAAGGCATCATCAGAAAAATGGGCCAGCAGAGTATGAACTGCCCACAGGAAGGCATCCTTTACCTCTATCACTCACTGCATCTCTGGTGCCTCAATTCTGCCTTTATAGTTCATTAACTTATTACTTTTCACCTAATAAAACTGCAGGATTCAGAGGTGAGCCAATGGATTTAAGAACCATAGAACAGATATGACACATGCTTTAAGAGCTCCATTTTGATTAAGAGATTTGGGGTGGGTGGGGATAGAGAGTTAAAGAATTTAGTAAAAGTTATACTTTAAAAATGAAAACAGTGACAGACTTTATTTTTGGGGGGCTCCAAAATCACTGCAGATGGTGACTGCAGCCATGAAATTAAAAGACACTTGCTCAATGGAAAAAAAGCTATGACCAACCTAGACAGCATACTAAAAAGCAGAGACATCACTTTGCCCACAAATGTCCATATAGTCAAAGCTATAGTTTTTCCAGCAGTCATGTATGGATGTGAGAGTTGGATTATAAAGAAGGCTGAGTGCCTAAGAACAGAAGATTTCAAACTGTGGTATTGGAGAGCACTCTTGAGAGTCCCTTGGACAGCAAGGAGATCAAACCAGTCAATCCTAAAGGAAATCAACCCTGAATATTCATTGGAAGGACTGATGCTGAAGCTGAAGCTGCAACACTTCGGCCACCTGATGTGAAGAGCTGACTCATTGGAAAAAACAGTGATGCTGGGAAAGATTGAGCACAGGAGGAGAAAGGGATGACAGAGGATGAGATGGTTGGATGGCATCACCGACTCAATGGACATAGGTTTGAGCAAGCTCCGGGAGCTGGTGATGGACAGGGAGGCCTGGCGTGCTGCAGTCCATGGGGTCACAAAGAGTTGAAAATGACTGATCAACTGAACAACAAATATTTCAATCAAGTCTAATGAAAGGAATTATTATTTTAATACCAACATAAACATGTTATGAAGAAGGACACCAAATTTTCACGGATTTTACAAATAATATACAAGACTTGAAGAAAACTTCCATCTGGAGTGGCTCACTGATCATCTTCCTCTGCTTTTCAGATCACTACTATAGGAAAGGTTTACAAACACTATGCTTCAGATTAAAAAAATATTCTGGCCTCTTTCTTTTTTTAATGCAAATACTAGGAATCCCTAGTTTAGAGAGTGATTTTTCTTTTCTAACAGGCATGATGGGGAAGTATGCTGACAATGGATACCAGTGAGAGAGGTCCCAATCCCCAAAGAGCCGGACAAATGTCTCTGGTGAGGGCGAGAAGGGAGCAACAGACATTAATTTGCCCAGGGCCACCCTTGTAAGCTGAGTGACATTTCACATTGATTAAGCCACAGAGGTAGAGGCTAAGAGTATGGACTCTTGGTTGTGCCTTTTCTATTTTTTCTTGTTTTTTTTTTTTTTTTTCCAATCACCCTGGTCCATGAAATCAAACTGAGTTCTATTATTGTCCCATGGGCACAATAGCACCTTCTTTGTTGTGTTCATGATGAGAATCAAGTTAAGGAAGCTGATGCAGGTACATTAGTTAGTACAGTTGATGACACAAAGAGCTTAATATATGTGATATAACCTGTAAGTCTCCTTTACCAACTCAAGAGCCCCCAAAGATTCTTTTGGTAGTAACTACAAAACCAATAACTATGAGCAAGGATTCTGTGATCACTGAAATGTTATTCCTCCCTTCTCAGGGGGACACACCCGCCCTGTGACAATTCTAACACCAAGAGCATATCTTCACAAGGAATGATCCCAAGAACGGGGCAGTTTAGTCTTACAACTGTAATAGCCTTATAACAGTCATGTAACTACTCTTGGTAACTGCTTCAAACAGGAGAGGAGTTAATCCCTTTGCTAGCTTAACTGGTATAAAGTGAGATGAATATAAACAAGCTGTGAAGCAACAAAGACTAACCAGACACAGACCTGCTTTTTAAAACAACTCACTCTCTAGGAGGGGAGATTAGACATCCCAGCAACCACCGCGGCAAGAAGCAAAGTGCTAAGTGCCTCAAGGTTACGAATATAATAATACCACTGGAGTTATAAAGAAACCACAGTGGTAAAGAAACCCACTTCAAAGCCAGATTAATTACAACTGAAGGGGATCTAGATCTAATGGAGAACTGTTTCAGCTGAACAACTATGGCTGTGAGGAATAGAGACCCCTTCAGATTACTATAATTAAAGCTGCTCTCTTGCGATTCTCAAATATTTTTGAACAAGGAACAATGCTGTCTCATTTTTCACTGGGCCCTGTAAATTATGGAACTAGTCCTCAGTGGGACCCTATGGGGTCAGGAAAGTAGACTGGAAACAGGATGGGGACCTGGATCTACCAGAGCTCAGGTGACAAGGAAATTGTTCTTAGGGTCCTGGGTTCCTCCATGTCTCCCTATGATTCCTGCTACTATCCACTGGTTACCTCATGCCTTACTGCACTTCTCTTCTGGATTTTGCTTAATTATGGCTTCTGTTTGCTGGTAACTTCTCCAGGACCTACTGCCCCATGGCCTGCTTTCTACCACTGTGCAGCTGTTTCTCTACTTTACATTAAGACTGCCTAAGACAGAATATGATTGGCCCAGTGTTCTCAGATCCCTGTTGGGCAAAGCTCTCATCTATTCATTTAATAATCTGCTGACCGTGGCTCCCTACCACCTCACCAGTGGTGGAGAGAGGAGTCACAAGTTACATAGCTGGAAATTTATGATTAAGGGACCACTTGGGCTACTTCCCTCAGAAGTGGAGTCATCAGGACTTCCCTAGTTTCCCAGTGGTTAAGATTCCCTGCATCTACTGCGGAGGGCATGGGTTTGATCCCTGGTTGGGGAACTAAGACTCTACATGCCACATGGCATGGCATGGCCAAAATAAAAAAATTTTTTTTAAAGTGGAATTATCACTGGGAATCCCCGTAGAAGGGATGGTGGATGTGGTAGGCATCCTAAGATTGGCCCACCTGGTAAATGGAATTCCCATTTTAGATAACCTTGAAATATCAGGAAAGTAAAGACACATGCAGATAGAGGAAGGGCATTTCATGGGTGGGCTGTGGTGTGGAGACACAGGGGCACAGGGGTGGCTGGAGTCAAGGATCTATGAATGAAGGAGGACCTTAAACACACAGCTGTGGAGCCCTTATTCTATATGGTATTTGAATGGTGGAAATGAATAAGGACCATAACTGAGAAAGTTATTTTGATTCAGATTTCACTGTCCCTGGGGAAAGTCTCTACAAAGCAGTCTGACAAAACCCTACAATGTAAGCTCACCAGTTGGAGGAGGTTCATCTATCCCTGCTTTTCCAGGCTTCCCCATCAGTGCAAGAATACAAGCTGCCCACCAGTCAGGGGGCAGGGGAAACAAAGGCTCAATCTGGCTGCTGCTTCTCTCCAAACACTGAAGTAGGACAAGCCCATGACAGTGGGAGACTTCTAAGTACAGGTACCAAAGGATTTCCAGGGCCTCTTTGCTGACGTCCCCTCTGGCAACAGACTACAATGGTCCGAGCTAACACTTGAGGGTGTTATAGCATCCAGGGGTTTCTCTAAATCTCTTCACTTTATTCCTACCCAAATACCTATTAAAATGCTTTGCTCTAACAAGAAAAAAAGTCTCCTGAATTTCAACCTGTTTCTGTTCCCTTAGACATCTCTGTGCATGAGGTGGCATAGGGAGGGCACTAAATAGTTCAGTTTAGGGACTTCCCTGGTGGTCCAGTGGCTAAGACTCCATGCTTCCAATGCAGGGTGCCTGGGTTTGATCCCTGGTCAGGGAACTAGATCCCACATGCCACGACTAAGAGTCTGCATGCCACAGATAAAGGTCCCTCATGGTGCAAGGAAGATCTAATAGCCTGCGTGCAACAACTAAGATCTGGCATAGACAAATAATAAATGAAATAAACAAAAATTGTTCAATTTGATTCCATACACAGTTGCTGGGCTGGGTAACTGGGTGTACATGGGTGTATACCCATGGCTCACACAGTCTGAGTGAGGACAACCATGATGCTAACAGCAATTACCAATATATGATATAAACACCCTGGAATGGTCACACTCATAGCTGTATGTATATCAACTGATTTAATCTTCACAACAGCCCTAAGAGGTAAATACTATCATTATCTCCATTTTACAGATGAAAACCATTGAAAGATTAGTCAATGTAAGGAGAAAAGCTACACTGGAGGTAAGGACAAAAAGCTCTGAGAGCAAAGATAAGCACTTGACTAATTATAAATTTGGTGGCTAAGTTTATGATTTCAAGGAGGAGGAAATAACAACTGAGGCAAGGCTGGACAGATCAAAAGGGTTTTCAAGGGTATAAAGGACAAAGGATTATTCCAGACAGAAGGACTAGCATGAGCAAAGGCACAGAAGAGCAGAGCACGTTCCTTCTGGATCAGGCGCATCCATTCGGGCTGAACCTAGAGCACAGAGGGAAAAGGGTGGCAGAAGTTAAGAGACTGGGAATAGAACTTGGAATTGGGGTTTTCCTGCAGAGTTCCATCAAGGATGAGATAATGGGATGAGCGGCCTGGGCAGTTGATTTTAAGAGAAAACTTTGGCCTAAGAATGGTGAATAGAGGGGACGTGGGTGGGAGCCCAGAAAACAAAGGATAAAGGAAGAGGCAATAAGGGTTTCAGTGGTTTGAACCAGTGCAGGGAGGAAACAGGGGAAATGGAACCTCAAGGTAACGTCGACGGAAGTCACTGAGCCCTACTGGGATGGGTAAGGCTCAACGATGGCCACTAGAAAGACAGGCGTTAAAATGCATGTTTATATTGAACACCACAAGAGAATCCTAATCTAAATGTCCTGCTTTGGCTGCTGGGACAGGTGAATGGGGAGCAGTGAAAGGCCAGCGGGCAGGATTAAGCCAAGGGGAACGAGGAAATAAGAGAGTTGGGTGAGGAAAGAGTGAGAACAGACCGCCTGCTCAAAACTGGATGCAGGCCAGTATCTGGAAGAGGCTGGAAGAAGTCCTGAAGGACGCCCCCAGCAGCCCCTCACACTGCCAGCCGCCCCAGGACCACAGTGTGTGTCCAAGGGTGGTGGAGTCAGAAAGGAAAAGGAATGGGTGGATAAAATCAGAAATGTCTGATGCTTCTGGAGCCAGAACAGTTGGCAAATTCTCTCCCCTCAGCAGAACTAGTTGGCTAGTGTCCCATTTCAGCTTACCTATCCAATGGAAACTCACTGTTGCTTTATCACAAAACAAGTATGAGGAAAGAACACAAAGAAGAGAGCTTCATTTTTATTGTTATTGCAAGTGGCTGATGTGGTTTCCTTTGAAGTGGAAAAGTTTAAAAAAAAAATTGTGACTGGAAATTACTTGAAAACATGTTACATAGTTGCCTGCCTTTGTAAATAGGCCATATATCCATTATCTAAAAAATATGTATTAATATGTATACGTATATACATATATGTATGTACATGTATGTATGTTGTGGGTATATATGAAGTGAAAGTCACTCAGTTGTGTCTGACTCTTTGTGACCCTAGACCCCATTTCCATGTACTCTGTCCATGGAATGCTCCAGGCAAGAATACTGGAGTGGGTTTCCATTTCCTTTTCCATGATATCTTCCCAACCCGATTGAACCTGGGTCTCCCACATTGCACGCAGATTCTTTACCATTCTTTACCAGCCACCAGAGAAGCCCTCTGGGTATATACATTTTTATATAAAAATACAATTGACTCTTGCACAACACAGATTTGAACTGCAGAGATCCACTTATACATAATTTTTTTTTTCATTAGTAAGTACTATAGTACCACATGATCCAAGGTTGACTGAATCCATGGAGATGGAGGGAAGACTATTAATTATATGTGGATTTTCCACTGAGCAGAGGGTTGGTGCCCCTAACACCTGTGCTAAGTTTAAGGATCAAGTGTGTGTGTGTGTGTAATATAACTACACATTATATATACACCACATGTTTTATAAAGACTTAATAATCATCTGGACAATGGAATGTTTTCAATAAATTGGCTATATTATTATCAGCATTTTAATTTTTTGGGGGGATGGCTCAGCTTATGACTATGAAGATGGATGTTTCTATCTCATAATGATGCTGTGTGTTAAAGTGTGGAGAATCCTGGCACTCACAAGTGCTCAGTTAACACTGGTCAGACTAAGAGGCCTTGGACTGCTGTGCTGCTAGAGGGCTTGGATCTTTTTTTAAAAAATACACCTGCCTTCTCCTTACTGTTAACTCTCTCACTGTTGATCGTACATAGCACAGCATGATGGAGAAGCAATACAACAGAGCTGGGGATGGATGTTACAAGAGATTCTCAGCTCCAGACAGTGTGAGAGTTGGAGAAAAGGCTGAGAATTTGTTGACAACCAGACTGGTCTCTTGCTGGGTTGGCCTCTTTCCTAGCCCTGACAGAACTGGGGGAATAAAATTCCTTTGCTTCTTTGACTTTCCTCATGTCTGCAGCAGACTGCAGTGTGCAAAGCACAAAGTCAGCAGGTCTAACTTTGGAGAGGCTGGGACGCCCTGTTCTATAAACGTCTGCCATGAGACCAAAATAACTCATGCATTTGGTGGCCAAATTTAATGGCTATAAACTGCTTCCTGCTTTTAGTATAGAATCACTAGACAAATTTCTTCATTTTTCAGGTTCCACTGCTTAAAAACATTAAAAAATACAAATATAAATGTATTATGGATAATACAACTATGCATAAAGAAGAAATTAAAAGTCATCTATAATCTCATTACACAATGGAAACCACTAATAATATGTTAGGACCATCTACCTATAGAAATATACAGTTTTTTTTATATTTTGTAGTTGTACATGCTATACTATTTTGCAATTTCTTTTTTCTTACCAATACTTGGGTCTACACTAACAAGACAATGAAGATGAATTTATATTATTCTTGTTAATTATGTAATATCCTCCCACATGAATGTTAAAAGTGATTTTTTAACCTGATTTTATTCATTTATACTTTTAAACCTTACATTTGATTTTCTATAATCTCATCCTCTTATATCCTCCATCTCAACCTTGTGCTTTTGTTTACCAGGTCAATAGGATCTGTATGCTTCATACAGGGCCAGTGTTCTCCTCTTTAGCAGTCGAGACCATGTTGATCTACCCTGCGGTACTCCTTGCCCAGACCTCCCACTAACTACCTGGCCCACTTGCCAGGGCCCTCCCAGTGTCTGCCCACATGAGCTCACGTCCAGTCACCGAGCTATTTAAGTAGGGTTGCTTGCTAAGGAAAATCACTGTGTCCCATTCACCCAAGACCCAACACAGAGGAAACTTTCTTTCCCAGACCATACGTCCAAGTCTAGTCTCTCCCAGGGATGTCTCAAACACATGCTTCTGGGGAAAGAGACAAGAGAAAAGGGTAGGAAGGAGGCGGAGAATAGCTGCCTTGTTCACTTCAAGTCTGTCTGTTGCCATTGTGAGACAGAACATGAAGACCATGGCCTGCTGGTACTCAAGCTATAATATCAGCCTTATTGTAGACCACCACAGCCTTATGTATGTTTAGTTTCCAATCTTTAATCTTGGGGATACAGAGAGCATAAAAGGACTGTGATGGTAGGTGTTGATGACTGACTGGCAACTCACTGATATCTCAGGGTTGAAGCCAGTGTGGAAGGAGGGAGAAAGCTACCTAACATCACCAAGTGGGGGAAGAGACTGGTGAGAAAAGGTATATAACCTTGGATGAGTTACATAACTCTACTACACATAAATTGTTGGATCTATAAAAGTGAGTGGTACACAGTAAGTGCTCAATAAATGGTAGTTTTTTCCAGCACCTCATACAGTATCGGGCTCATAACTGATACACTGTATAGAATACATATTGATGGACTATAATCACAGATTATGCCCCTGCTGCTGTAGCAGAGGCATGAATTTCAGATGATTTTACAGTCTGAAGAAATCAACAGAAAAACAGACAATAGTCACTGTTCAGATTCCACATTCTGCAAGCAACCTTCTGATAAATTTGGGGTGTCTTGGGGCAACCGTGCTTAAGCACTGTAAGAAAAGACTATCTCTCTTTAAGAATAAAAAATCATTCTCTTGCTTGGGTTGGTTTAGGTCAGTTCTACAGAATCTATCAAGTGTTGGTGGATCAGAGTGTGTGCTCAACTAATATTTGTTGAATAAATGGATGAATGAATGAATAAAAATATAAATGAATGAATTTGAGTTTCAATATCTTGGAAGATGAAGCTATGACCTACTGCTGATTCTATATTATTCTGGTTTTCTTTAAGTCATAGATAAAGAGTGGTTGGCTCCACTAAACAAATATTTTGCATATAAGAAGTGGCATAAAGGAATCAATTATCAATATCATCTAGTTATAGAGTTGAAAGGAATATTAGAGTAATTCTGTATAATGTTATCCCTTATTAAATTTAAAATCTGTCACTTTCCAGTTGTTTTCAACATCATTCTTCTCCCCACACTCTATTTCCAAGCTCTTAAACCAAGCTTCAATCATACCTTCAGCAAAGAGCCCCCATAATAGAGACTTTTATTTTGGAATAACTTTGTATACAGTTGTAACCTTAATGAGATTCAGAATCTATAGGAATATTGAAGTACCTAAATTTTAAGACAACTTATCCCAGAAAAACGTTGCTGCCTTTAAGCCACCTTACTTTTCCTGAAAATGTTTTATAATATAGAACCCCATATCCAGGTGCACCAATACTCTTACTGTTGTTATTCACCAAATATCAGTGATTGGACTAATATTTCTTGATGGAAGTAGAAGAGACAGAATTATTGGCTATTTAGGGAGCATAATAAATAAATAAATAAAAAATCAAGAGCCTCTTGATGAAGCTGGTTTAAAACTTAACATTCAAAAGACTAAGATCATGGCATCTGGTCCCATCACTTCGTGACAAATAGAAGGGGGAAAAGTGGAAGCAGTGACAGATTTTCTTTTCTTGGGATTCAAAAATCACTGTGGACAGTAACTGCAGCCATTAAATTAAAAGATGCTCCTTGGAAGGAAAGCTATGACAAGCCTAGACAGTGTATTGAAAAGCAAAGATAGCACTTTGCTGACAAAGGTCGATATAATCAAAGCTATAGTTTTTCCAGTAGTCACGTATTGATGTGAGAGTTCGATCATAAAGAAGGCTGAGCACTGAAGAATTGATGTTTTTGAACTGTAGTGCTGGAGAAAGAAGACTCTTGAGAGTCCCCTGGACTGCAAGGAGATCAAACCAGTCAATCCTAAAGGAAATCAGTCCTGAATATTAATTGGAAGGACTGATGCTGAAGCTGTAGCTCCAATATTTTGGCCACCTGGTGCAAAGAGCTGACCCATTGGAAAAGGCCCTGATACTGGGAAGGATTGAAGGCAAAAGGATAAGAGGGCAGCAGAGGATAAGATGGTAAGATAGAATTACCGACTCAATGGACATGAGTTTGAGCAAACTCCAGGAGATAGTGAAGCACAGGGAAGCCTGGCGTGCTGCAGATTCCATAGGATCACAAAGAGTTGGACACAATTTAATAACTGAACAACAACAAGAAACTAACACAACACTGCAAAGCAGCTATACCTCAATAAAAATTATTAAAAAATAGAAGTGGAAGAAATCTGATATACAGTTTAGTGGGAAATCTTAGACTACAGAGGACTGAGACATAAAAATGATACTAATCATCATCACTGTTTACCAAATATATGCTAAGTACCAGACACTATGCTAAGACATATATAATCTCATTTAATCTCATTTAATTTTTCCATAGTTCCACAATACCCTCTTTTACAAATGAGGGGACTGAAGCTTAGAGAGATTTAGTAAACTGCCCCAAATCTCATAGCGGTTAAGTGCTGATGCAAGAAATGCAACATGAATTTATCCACTTCAAAAAACCCATGAGTTTTTCTATCACAGATGCCTGTGTATGAGTCATTGCTTGGCTACTTCCTGGCTTTTACCTGAAACAAGTAACACAAACTCTTCTTATCTATGAAATGATCAAGATTTTAATGTTTCATCAGACTGTTGGGAGGACTAAGTTACCTAACATATTTAAAGTACTTGAAATGACTCGTGACAAGTGATATCTATTACTCATGTGTGGGCAAGGATAACCACTCAGACCTGATGAGGATAATTTCTTTCTCATGGGTAAAATGAAGTTCTGTTTTCAGATCTTACAAGTCCTTTCAGTTGCAACCTACTTTAATCATTTTTCTCTGATAAAGCAACTGTAAGTAGCCAGGAATAGTTCTACAAGCAGTTGGAAAGAGGGATGCATAAGAACTAGGAAAAGTATGCCTACCAGATGACTCTTGAGTCTGGAGAGCAGGTAGGAAAGGAAACCTTTACCATCATTTATATTTAATTTCATCCTCATGCTAGTTCTTATTTCCTTTATAGAATTATAAACCACAAAGACCTTTTTGCTTACCTCTATCTCCTTGCTCTTGATCTTATAGGAAAAAAAAAGGTGTTAATAGTTCTATATTCATTGTAGCCAACTCTACAAGGATATATATTCTGTAAGTCAACTAGTCCATTCTATCTGAATGTCAATTCTGGGTAGGCAGAGTTAAAAGGTTTCTATGGTTTGTTTTGTGGCATGTAGTTTATATTTTTTCCAACGATGAAAACTACATTTGGCATTGCTGGAGCTCTGTCACCATGACAATTTAATGTAAAAAAAAAAAAAAAAATCCACAGGAAGAAGAAAGAATCCATTAATGTGGTGAGAGTTGACCCACCAGCTTTACAGTTCAAAATGTATTATTACAGCAATTATGCTGACATATTTTGACAATTCAGAACAACTATTTACTCCATAGCCTTCACATTTTTATCAAGACTTTTGTAAAACTACTATTAATCAGCAACATCAGAATTTATAAGCTCCCATAGAGCCCTGGAATAGTTTGTGGAGGAAGCCACAGAGAAAAGCTGAAAGATACATTCAGCTGAAGGTCACAGGTGAAAGTATACACTTTGATTCCTTGTTTTTTCATTTAAAAAAGAAGGAAAAACCCTTCCAAAGTAATTATAAGTGTTAATAAGTTTATTTTTATTTAATAAGAATGTTGACTTGCTTGCCAGAATGTGTGTTCTCCTGCTCAGGGTGACTGACAATTCACCTGAAGTTCATTGTACTCTGCCCTTCAGTGGTGATTTGCTTCAGAGATAAAGGTGTCTTTTCCTGATTCTTACAGGAATTATGCTACCAAGAGCTCAGAGTGATTCAAGATAAGTAGAATCTGACAGTTTGGCTAGAAGCACTGTAATTCTCACGCCTTATACCTGGTTCCTTGCCTACCGTGTCATCCCAACCTAAGCCTGGTGTCCCCACTCTGACCTGCCCCCCATTTGGATCCCAAACCATCCCTTCTCACTGAAAAATGACTGTGGTTTCCCCAAATATGGAGAATTATGTGGATCACAGACTCTTGAACATGCTTTCAAGCTCCACTAATTTGTCTATCCAATGGATATATTTGAATGCCTACTTCATTGATAGTTTTTGTTATATTTTTGTGTGTGCTATTCAGCTTCCCTGCTATATTTTGTCCATGCAATAAAACCTGTAAGGTATTTTAAGGGAAGTAGATAAGAGTAAGAAAAGTTCATCAAAAGCAGTTACATCAAGATAGAAAGTCCAGAGATAAACCTGTACACCTATGGGTACCTTATTTTTGACAAAGGAGGCAAGAATATACAATGGGGAAAAGATAGTCTCTTCAATAAGTGGTGCTGGGAGAACTGGACAGCTATGTGTAAAAGAATGAAATTAGAACATTTCATAACACCATACAGAAAGTTAAACTCAAAATGGATTAAAGATCTAAATGTAAGACTAGAAACTATAAAACTCTTAGAGGAAAACATAGGCAAAACACCTTATAACATAAATCACAGCAAGATCCTCTACGACCGACCTTCCAGAGTAATGGAAATAAAACCAAAACTAAACAAGTGGGACCCGATTAAATTTAAAAGCTTTTACACACCAAAAGAAACTATAAATAAGGTGGAAAGACAATCCTCAGAATGGTAAACAATAGCAAATGAAACAACTGACAAAGGGTTAATTTCCAAAATACACAGCACAATACCAGAAAAACAAACAGTGCAATCAAAAAGTGGGCAAAAGACCTAAACAGACATTTCTCCAAAGAAGACATACAGATGGCTAACAAACACATGAAAAGATGCTCACCATTGCTCTTTATTAGAGAAATGCAAATCAAAACTACAATGAGATATCTTTTCACACTGGTCAGAATTGGCCACCATCAAAAAATCCACAAATAATTCTTATTATGTTGGTGGGAATGTAAATTGATGCAGCCACTATGGGAGACAGTGTGGAGATTCCTTAAAAAACTAGGAATACTACTACCATATGACTGTGCAATCCCTCTACTAGGCGTATACAATGAGGAAACCAAAACTGAAAAAGACACATGAACTCCAGTGTTCACTACAGCACTATTTACAATAGCTAGGACATGGAAGCAATGTAGATGCCCATCGACAGATGAATGGATAAAGAAGCTTTGGTACATATATACAATGGAATATTACTCAGCCATAAAAAATGCATTTGAGTCAGTTCTAATGATGTGGATAAACCTAGAGCCTATTTTACAGAGTGAAGTCAGTCAGAAAAAGAAAAACAATTGGGCTTTCCTGGTGGCTCAGCTGGTAAAGAATTGGTCTACAATGTAGGAGACCTGTGTTCAATTCCTGGGTTGGGAAGATACCCTGGAGAAGGAAACAGCTCCCACTCCAGTATTCTGGCCTGCAGAATTCTATGGACTGTATATTCTATGGGTTTGCAAAGAGTTGGACATGACTAAGCAACTTTTGTTATTATCATAATGCATGTATACAGAATCTAGACAGATGGTGCTGCTGAACCCATCTGCAGGGCAGCAATGGATACATAGATGTAGAGAACAGACTTACGTCACAGATGGGGGTAGGAGAGGAAGAAGAGGGGGGGACGAATGGAGACAGTAGATGGACACATATACACTATCAGATGTAAAATAGCCAGTGGGAATTTCCTGTATGATTTGGGGAACTCAAACGGGGCTCCGTAACAACCTAGCGGGGTGGGAAGGGGTGAGAGGTAGGAGGGAAGTTCAAGAGGGAAGGGATGTATGTATACCTATGGCTGATTCATGTAGATGTATGGTAGAAACCAGTACAGTATTGTAAATCAACTATCCTTCAATTAAAAATAATTTTTAAAAAAAAACAGTTTCATGATGAGTAAGAAATTGACAAGCATTGATGTTTATCTGTAGGTAAATGAAAAAAATAGGAAATAGCTGATACAGAGGTTTTGTAATAAGAAGAGGATGCTGCAAAGGCCAGGCCAGAGGGTGACTATGCACTCATAAATTTTAGTGGCATCTCAGAAATGAAAATGGGAAAATATCAACCAGAAACTCTGAAAACAAACTGCTTATGTTGTATCCACAGATAATATAAAACATTTAGTCAGAATTACATACAGCAATTTTTTCTAAATAATAGCCATGCTTTTTTGAAATCATTTCATTCCAGCCTTCCTTGTTCCCCTGCCTCCGCTTTCTTTCTCATCTGACAAGCAGTATTTTTCACCTGTATTATCTCTCTCTCTACTAGAATTTAAGTACATGAAAAAAGAAGTTTTGCCTTTCTTTTTTGCTGCTTTATTCTCACCTAGAACGATGGTTGGTACACAATAGTTCTCATTAAAAACTTACCTAGTGAATCAGTGAACTATAGTAAGGCTTGGTAAACACTTTCTGTAAAGGGTCAGATCAATAGTTTAGGCTCTGCAGGCCAAGAGGCAAAATCAAGGATGTTATTTAACAACTGTTAAAAATAAATTCCCGGCTCCCCCTCATATAAACCCAGGCAGCAGGCCAGAGTTGGCCTGTAGGCCATGGTTTGTCAGCCCCTGAACTGGAGGATTAACAACTCAACAAAAATGAAAAATCTCCTTCAACTATCCTTAACCTCACATCATTTCTGGTAACTTTCAGGAACTCAGCCAAATACACCAGTGTGAAAGCAACATGATAGTTTCCAATTCTGTGTTTTTACAGAACTGGGGACATCACTTATTCAGGCCTAAATGTTAGAATCTGGGGGTGGGGGAAGCATCAGGTCACAGTTGTTTATTACTAATGCCCTTTTCTGTTTTATCATCGGGCCAAGAGCTAGTGGCACACTTCAAGTTTCAGTTCAGTTCAGTCGCTCAGTAGTATCCGACTCTTTGCAACCCCATGAATCACAGCATGCCAGGCCTCCCTGTCCATCACCAACTCCCGGAGTTTACTCAAACTCATGTCCATCGAGTCGGTGATGCCATCCAGCCATCTCATCCTCTGTTGTTCCCTTCTCCTCCTGCCCCCAATCCCTCCCAGCATCAGGGTCTTTTCTAATAAGTCTACTCTTCACATAAGGTGGCCTAAGTATTGGAGTTTCAGCTTCAGCATCAGTCCTTCCAATGAACACCCAGGACTGATCTCCTTTAGGATGGACTGGTTGGATCTCCTTGCAGTCCAAAGGACTCTCAAGAGTCTTCAACCCAGCAATAAAATATACTCTCAATCCTTTGAGAAAAGCAGGCAATAACAGATCACTCAAATTCTGTATTTAAAATGTCCATATCTAAAAAAGTGTCAGCCTAATTCTAGCATGGTGTCATGCTAAATCTTATTCTGTTTCGCATATTTCCACTTGCTAGAATGATTTTTAAATTTTACTCATGTTCTGTATATGCTTTTATCTCTCTGCTTTTACCTACAGCTTAATATTCCACAGGACATATCTGGCACAGTTTATTTATTCTCTAGTTTTATAGTGAGGCCTTGGGTTGCTTCTAACCCCCAGAAAACACAAAAACACTATAATGAGCATTCTCACACAGTCTCCTTGGGGATCTGGGAGAGGTTCAATCAGAATGCTCCCCACAACCGATGCCTTGTGTAACCTAGCAGGGCCCTATGAGGCTTTCCCAGGACAGACCCTTCCCCCACATCCTCTCTGAAATATCCAGGTAATAGTGTCTCATGCATATTTCCTTAATTTTTCACATGCAAAAACCACTACCAAATGTTAGAAACTAACTACTTGATGATCATGAACACGTAGCCCCCAGACCTACCAGTGCCCAAGGAGTGGTCATTATTAACCAATCAGAGAATTGTGCACAAGCTGATCACATGCCCTTAAATGCCCTTCCCTTAACCTTGCTTTTAGAAATGCTTTCATGACCTGGAGGGGGGAGGAGAGGGAGGCTCAAGAGGGAGGGGATATACGTAAAATTATGGCTGATTTCAGTTCTGCTGTATGGCAGAAACCAACACAACACTGTAAAGCAATTTTCCTCCAATTAAAAAGTAAACTGAATAAAATTAAAAAAGAGGAACCCGGGCTTAGTATAAATTAGCTGCAGTAGGAAAAAAAAGTGCTTTGCTGAAATCCTTCAGGGAGTTTGGGGATTTTGTTTTTGAGCATGAGCCATCCATTCTTCTTGCTCAGGCCCGAAATAAACCTTCCTCTGCTCCAAACTCCAATGTTTTGGTTTATTTGGTTTCACTGTGTAGGGCACGTGACCGTGCATTAGGTAAACACCAGAAATGCTTAAGGGGTGCCATTCCCCCCAAACTCAGCAATGCTTCTATCCATTTCTAATATCTGCCCCTTTCATGAGTACAGAGTGGTGATTTCCTGCTCTAATCTGCTTTTCTCTGATGGCTGATGGAAATGGAGCAATTCTTTGTATTCTTGTTGGGCATTTGAGTTTCCCTGTCTGAGATCAGCTTATTTATAAGCTTTGTCCATTTTTCTGATGCTTTCCTTGCTCTTTTAGGCATTCCTTAGCTGGAAATCCTTTGGCAGTTTGAGATACTGCTCACACAAATCCCATCCCCCAGCTTATTACTTGTCACCTCCCTGCTACCTCTCTCTTTGATGACCTTCCTCAAAAGTAAATCTGATGTAGTAAAATTCTGTGCTTTTCGGTGTTTTAAAAGAAACCCGCTCTAATCAAAAGTCGCAAATATCCTCCTATCCTTCCTTCCACTCCAGCTTTATCGTTTTCCTCTGTCATATTTAGGTCTTTAATCCACTGAAGATTGTTTCTATATGATGTGAAACCCCATCCTGCCCCCACTGTTTTGGAAAGCCTCTACTATCCTTTGCCAAATTTATATAATGAGAGTGTTTGGGAGGGAATGGAGGAGAAGGAAGGGGACCTGATAAATCACCTAAAATATATAAGAAAGAATAAAGGTCCACAATTGGCAGAAGCAATGCTATAAAGAAAAACTTAAGAATGAGAACTGATGTTACCAGATTTTAAAATCTTTTACAAAATCGTAGTAAAAAAAAAAAAAAGTGGTACTTCCAAGTAGACTGAAGCAATAAAATAGAGATCTGAGAAACACATCTGTATTAAATCTATCTACACACACACACACTTTTGTTACAAAAACAAAACAAAACTCCACAAAACCAAACTTCTACTGGAATTTTGACTAGAATTTCAAATAAATTATAGACTAATTAGGGAGTTAATTGATATCTTCAAAATGTTCAGTGTTTTCATCCGTGAAACATCGTGAGTCTCTCCACTTACGAGTGTTAGTTGCTCAATCATGTCTGACTCTTTGCAATCCCATGGACTGTAACCTGCCAGACTCCTCTGTCCATGGGATTTTCCAGGCAAGAATACTGGAGTGGGTTGCCATTTCCTTCTCCAGGGAATCTTCCTGACTGAGGGATTGAAACTGAGTCTCCCACATTGCAGGCAGACTCTTTACCATCTGAGCCACCAGGGAAGCTTCACTTACTAAGACCTCCCCTTATCCTCTTGGAGGCATTTCTAGAACCAAATAGTCCATGGATCAGAGTTCAGTTAAGAAAGCAGGAACTACTAGAGACATTTCAGGTAGGAAAGGATTTCATCTAGGGAATCAGAAGCCTACACACTATTTGGAATGGTAGAACGACTGCTCAGCAGTAAAGAATCTGCCTGGCAATGTAGAAGATGCAGGTTTGATCCCTGGGTTGGGAAGATTCCCTAGAGAAGGAAAATGGCAACCGACTCCAGTATTCTTGCCTGGAAAATCCCATGAACAGAGGAGCCTGGCAGGCTACAGTCCATGGGGTCACAAAGAGTTGGACATGACTGACTGAGTGAACGAATAACAATAACAGGAAGAGTCAAGATCAAGCAAAAAAGTTCAGCTGGTGTTCAGGAAATCCAGGAGGGTAGAAATGTTAGGAATTGCAAGAATCTCGGGAATAGCAGGAAGCCAACTACAGCATACAGAATCTGCCACAACCGGAAGCCTGCCAACTGACTCCCTTCTGTCCACAGCTATTACCAATGAACTAGGGTTTTCCCTATTATTTCTCCTTCTAGAAATTCTTCTGCTTGGCAAAATCTAACTCAACACCTCTCCACTGCCCCCAACTCACCAAGAGAAAGAAATGATATCAAGTTGACCAACAACAATGCAGCACAAAAGAAAAATAGCAAGAGCCTAATACATGTTGTGATTTTCAATAAGTTAAAAACACACAGTAACTAAATTATTTTAAGTAGGATTCAAAGGAAGCTCATTTTAGCTGATTCCATAATATGGCATACATTTCACTTGGAATCATTAGAAAGATTTTAACATTTGCAGAAGCTCACTTTTCAAATAGGGTAATAATTTCATAAGGAATATATCTCTGGAAAGAGCATCTCTGCAATGTGATAGTGTAACCCTCACTACACAGGTCTGGGTATGGGCTTTCCAGGTGGCACAGTGGTAAAGAATCTGCCTGCCAACGTAGGAGACACGGAAGATTGGGTTTGATCCTTGGGTTGGGAAATGGCAACCCACTCTAGTACTATTCTTGCTTGGAGAATCCCATGGACAGAGGAGCCTGGTGGGCTACAGTCCATGGGGTAGCAAAAAGTCTGAGCATACACACAGGCTGGGTTCTACTTTTATCAACCTATGTCTAGTTAGAATTCCACAACTGGAGAGGAAAGAAGAATGTGATGACTGCTCAGGCAGCAACAATAAAAATGATTCAGTTCAGGGGAATAGAGTGAATGGATTTATTTTACATAACAAATGTGTGACAGTCACTAATAGTCCTGAAATGCAAGTAGGATTGTTAACTAGAACCGTGATCTCTAAATTTGTCCTTGTCAGTAAAGATGCTTGAATCACGCACAAATATAGAAATTAAAAGCATGAAACAGAATTTTAAGAAGACGTTCTAACATTTCCTTCCAGCATTCCAGTGAATCATCTTCTGTAGCCCTTGGAGAGCATTGATTTCTCTGTTGTCCTGTGTGTCCTCCATATTCTCTATCAAGCTGCCCAAAGCCAGAAATTGCATAAGTGCTGCCCATTACAGATAGCACGATGCCTTCATGGAAGCCTTGAATCAATATTTATATCAGTGGTACAACTGATCAAGACCTATGGTCAAGTTCACTCAAATGATATCACTGCTGTCCCAGGAAAGGGCAGAAGTGGGCAAGGTATAAGGAAATCCCTACCCAGAGATCTAGAAAGTAGGAGCAGGAGGTGGTTGGAGCAAAGTGGAGTGCAGTTTATAGAAGGAACGCTAAAGTCAACCAGTGATCGCTATGAATAGAATGAGAAACAAAGCCCAAAAAACATCAAGGTAAAACCAGACACCAAAAGTAGCCACCAAAGGCACACAAAGGAAAAATCTGTGAGCTGGAGTTGGGGTGCCGGGGTGTGGTATACAATAGGGATGACAAAAAAGAGCAAGCAAAGTGCTCTAATCCAAAAGTCAAGAAGCCCATAGCTAGAATTGGAGAGAGCTTCAGACAGTGTCAAATCAAATTTCAGGAGTCAGGAAAAGTCAGAACTGCCAGGGTTCAGTTTTATAAGGCAATTGTCATGAAAATATGCCTAGGAGTAAGAAGACTCTTTTAAGACAGACAATTATTCTCAATCTATGATTTCTGATCTTGAAGATTTCTCATACTTTCCAACCTAGGGAGGCATGATGGCTCTGATAGACTTCTTGAAATGTTAGAGCTCAAAACACAAGTCAAGTGCATAGCCTGGGAGAGAACACACATTCATGGAAGGTGCATTTAACACTGATTTGCTCTAGAATGAATGCATTCCACAGAGGGACACCTTCCATAGAGAATACTTTGAGAATGGGACACACTGGAGTCATGCAACGTGGAGGTGTGCTGTTGTCCAGGGACCAAGTGCTATTCTGGGCCCCCTGGGGGAACAACCACCGAAATAGACATAAAAAGTCCTGCCCTCACATGACTTATATTCCAGTGGGGCTGTGAGCAGATAGGGTAGGAATCTCCAGGGACAGAAAACCAGGCGTGACTTTCTTGACATAAGAGAAGCCATTTTTGGCCCAAGCCATTTTGTGATCGACTCCCAGCCACAATGCTTGTCCTTGAACAGGTCTCAGTAATAAATGATCTTAAGGGAACCAAAGAAGGCAGAGACAAACGACTTATCAGGCAGGAGAAGTAACAATAGCAAAAATAACTTAGCAGTTGTAAAGACTCTCAGTTCCGTTTCATTGGTAAAGATTAGCCTGAAGCCTCAACCACCAGATCAACTGGAACCTAAGGGATATTGATGTTGACCTTTTCTGAACCTGATGATGTCAATCAAGTAAAGCTTGGGCTCTATAGGCATGTACCCTCAGCTTAAAACTTTCCCCAATTTTGCTGTTGAAGAAGACGCAGTTTTGGGAAAGATCCCTAATGTTCTCCTTTCTTGCCACAAGTAGTAAATCCTCCTTTCTCCCAATCGTTGGCTTGGGTGTGTTTTTTTGGCTAGACAGGTAACAAGAGGCAAACCCAGTTTTCAGGTAACAGGAAAATACCAAGCAAGAAAATAAAGAGGTAAGAAATTCCAGACAGTGACTGTCCAGTGAGGAAAACAAAGCAGGAGATGGGATAGAGTGAGCCAAGGGAGGAGAAGGTGGACTCTGACAGAATCGTCAGGGAAGAGACTTGCTTAAAGGAAGTGAAGATCTCAAGGAAAAGCCTTCCAGGCACGGGGAGTACCAGGTGTCAAGTTCCTGAGAAAGAAACATCCTCAGCGGTTCTGAGGACATGGCAGGAAGGTCCATGTGGCTAGAGAGGACTGAGCAGAACAGGAATGTAGGAGGCTGTGATTTGAGAGATGGGAAGAGCTAGACCTTGAAGGGCCTTGAAAGTTATGATAGGAGTTTGAATATTATTAGTGTAAGCATGGTGGAAAGGGGCAAGTTTTCTGACTAGTTTAAACGTGGTGGGAGGGGGCAAGTTTTCTGATTTACACTTTTCAAAGATCTCTCCAGATGTTGTGTGAGAATCACTGATTACAGGTGCCAAGATGAAAAGTAGTGGCACAAGAGCTGGCTGTAGAATTTTTAGGAAGTTTGTGAATCACTTGTTAAACATAATCATTAATCAAAAATCAAATTATATATATATGTGTAAGTATATATCTCACAATTAGATTTTGTTAAAATAACAATCATAAATAACAAAAACTCATCCCTGACTATTTTACTAGATTTCACCATTATCTCTGCTCCAGAGGGTACTTACATTTTTTCTCTCTACATGATGGACATGCTACATAACAGGGCACTGTAAGGTCATGTTGGAAGCTTGATATTTACTATGGCGGGAGTACTTAGACCTTAAAAACTCTGACAGTGGTTACACAAAGTCAGGACTTGTCTTTATTTTCCCAACTTTCAGCACAGTGCCTCGTATACAGTAGTCAGTGTCCCAGGCAATCATACTCCTGGAATAGAGTTTTATCCTGTATATTTGGGGATCTGCATATATTTGGGGATTTACAACAAAAACCATAGTCATTTCAACTGGATCAAGCATTTAGGTCAATATACTTGAAAGCAACAGCTGCAAAAACTGTCATTTTGAAGCACAGGGCTCCCTACTTAGTTCTAAATACCTGGTGGTTATGCTTATTGCCACCCAAGACTGCCTCTGGGGGGCTTATACACTATATCAATGATACTTCATTTTTAAAGCAAATTGGGCCAAGATTTGATTGTGAATTAGCATTCTCACTGTAGAAACTCACTTGGTGTGAATGGGAACAAGAGATTTATTTATTAATGTAAAAAGCAAGTTTAATTTTAACTGTCAACTAGCTGCTTTCTCTGACCATCCTTCCAAAGTAGACGTCCCTTCCAGCTGAAATTTCACTCTATTACATCACTCAATTTTCTTTAAAGCACTTACCACATTTTATGTTAGCTTCATTATTTCATGTCTTACTTATTAATTGCCTTCCTCCTCCATTTGACTGTAAACTATATGAAGACAGAGACCTTGTACTGGGCACTTCTGTAGTCAGATGGTAAAGAATATGCCCACAATGGAGAGACTCAAGTTCAATCCCTGGGTTGGGAAGATACCCTGGAGAAGGGAATGGCAACCCACTCCAGTATTCTTGCTGGGAGAATTCCATGGACAGAGAAGCCTGGCAAGCTATAGTCCATGGGGTTGCAAAGAGTCAGACACGACTGAGCAAGTAACACTTTGTAGGTATAGCACCTATTACAGTGATGGGCACATGGTTGGATCTCAGTAAATATTTATTGAATGAAAGGATTATTTAACAAAGGAGCATAGAAAGGGATGGGGGCCTGAAAGGTATACAAGGCATTTAGCAATTTACCAAGTTAGCAATACCTCACGTTTTATTCAAACTATAGCTTCTTTACTAAGGTCTGTTCAACAGAGCTTTGTGAATGAAACACGTCAACACCATCTATTTAATCTTCTTGTCTTATTATTTGTTGCAAACAGCATAATCCACTCTAGTTTTTAAAAACGAATTTACTAGTTGACATTAGGTAGCCTGTAGAATCTCTGCAAGAGCTAAAAAATCAGACTTGGCGGTTACCCAACTGGAAACACACAGAACACCCCAGAGGACAGCTCCCTAAGATGCTGTGTCCCCATGGCCACACACACACACATGCACACACACAGCACAAAGGCACTTTGCTCAGATGACACTGCTCACTAGAAGCCTTAGGCTCAAGCTGTTGCTGTCTCCCCAGAGCAGAACCCGGTTATAACCACTTCTTCCAAAACTTGGACTCAAGATGGTGACATTTTCTTCACATCACTTTGTTCTCAAACGAGTTCTTAGTCTCATTTGGGCTAACGTAATATCGGATTCTAGGGCACCTGCAAATAACAGGTAAAGGAATCAGAAACTCCTTTCTTGGAGAGCTAGATTCAGACTGTGGGAAATTACCTAAAACAGGCATGATGATCTTAAAGCTGAGTTGATAAAAACATGACACACATCCACTATGGTTCACTCTTTCTTCCACACTCACTCCTGCAAATTATAATTATGCTGCCACCATTAACACCCAAATAATGACATCAACATAATGTGATTCCCTATTATACAAAGAAAAGCATGCTCATCCTCTCCTCAAAAGCAGAGAATACTAAGTCTTGTCAATTACTACATCCAGTTTACAGTCAGGATCTACAGGTCTTACACCTTTCCCCTCTATTTCTGTCAAGTATATCTGGGTTCTGAATCCAATGAACTAAACCATAAACCAATATACTCTATATGAAAAGAACAGGAGGAAAAAAATAGAAAATTTTAAATGTATATGTATTTAAAAGACACAGTAAGAAACGAAATATAGGTAGACAGCATAATCCTCATTTCTACATGGGTTCACAAGGCCATGGCTGATAATGAGACTCCCAACCTCCACTATTCATTCTATGTTCTCTTTGTCAACACCTCAGGAAGTTGGGGTTCTTCCCTCAGTAGGTTACCCGCTATCTTTCCTAAACCACTGAGCCCTGGACAGTCCTGCTGATGTGAGCCTGCTGCACACTTTGAATAACTTTCACAGCAAGCTATACTGCCCTAAAGGGCACCACAGGAAAGTCGAAACAGTAGTCCTTGCCCCCAGTGTCTATCCAGTGTACTTTTTCCTTGGTAATCAAGAGCCATCATCAGCCAATCTCCTTTTATTTATTTTTTTGCCTGTGTATCCAATGGCATTTGCCTGCTTCCCCAAACACCTGGGCAGCTGGCTCAGCTCCAGTTCAGTGGAACCACTGTTGGATGCCCTAGTGGAGGTTTCCCCTACTTGGTCTCAACACCAGCACAGGCCCATGTCATAGGGCGAGGAAGAAGATATTTCGTTGGTCACTAATTAGCAGTCATAGCCAAATGTGCCATTTCCATGTCCACCCTTGGTTCCCTGATACTTTGGCCAAGAGAGAAACTGATTGAATATTATATAATGGAAGAGGCTTTTGTCAAGTTTGCTTTTTGCAAAGTCTTACCAACAGTTTATTGTAAATGCTCCACTATCATTAATTATCAAAGTTAAATCCTTTCTCACGTGAATTTGTGTTGCCTGTGGGATTGTCTAATAAACAGTTGTCTATCATTCCAAGTTCATCATATTTCAATTTCTAATTATGGAATCAATAGAGGATTACTCTGTGGAAATAACAAGAGTTCTATACTGCTTGTATAGATGTCTAAGGGGAATAAGGGGAATAAGGGGAAATGAGATGCTAGATCTTTTATTTCTATCATGCTAGAATAAGGTTGTGTGTTAGTCAGCTTAGTCTAGATTGATCATAAACAGCCCCATGTCTCAAGTTATTTGTTTTTTTCTGATCACAATTCATGTTAGCTTTAGTGTAGCTATGACTGTTCACATTTTCAATCCAGAACCAAGTTGGAACAGCAGATCTGTGCATCTTGGGACATGAAGCTCAGGTGGCAGAGGAGAAAAAGAAATTAGAAAATGGCAGAACCTCAGGAAGACTCTTACTATTTTACTCACCTGTTTCACTTACATTGGCCAAAGCAAATCAGATGGCCTGATGTGGGGAAGGGAACAATTTGACATCAATGGGGTGCCAAAGTATATACCTTGCAAACAGTTGGAGAAAACAATATCATATGCCTTAAAGCTAGTATTTACTCCACTCAAGACAGAGCATTGCAATCTACACTGAAACTACTTTTCAAAGTTGTTTTAAGATTTTACTTTGATTAAATTAAAATAGATATAAAAGATATATAAAGTATTTTCTTGGGTTGTTTCATTTCTTGGTATTTTTCTTCCCTCAAAGGCTGTAGTCAATAAGCTTTTTTCATCATCTTTTTTGACTGGTTTCATAATTTCAGTACAGAAGTGCTCCCCAGAGAATCAAAAAGATGTTGACTTGTAATTCTATTTATACATCATAAAGAACCCTAGGATTTAAGCAAGAGTTATTACATTCATGTTCCAAAAGGTTAAGTAAATTTCCTGAGCACATGGTCATATTAAGTGATGTATGTTGGGTTCAAACCAAAGATCCAGATATTTAATATACTCACTATTCGCCCTCAGTTCAGTCACAGTTGTGTCCAACTCTTTGTGACCCCATGGACTGCAGCACGCCAGGCCTCCCTGTCCATCACCAACTCCTGGAGTTTACTCAAACTCATGTCCATTGAGTCAGTGATGCCATCCAACCATCTTATCCTCTATCGTCATCTTCTCCTCCTGCCTTCAATCTTTCCCAGGATCAGGGTCTTTTCCAATGAGTCAGTTCTTTGCATCAGGTGACCAAAGTATTGGAGTTTCAGCTTCAGCATCAGTCCTTCCAATGAATATTCAGGACTGATTTCCCTTAGGATGGACTTGTTGGATCTCCTTGCTGTCCAAGGGACCCTCAAGAGTCTTCTCCAACACCACAGTTCAAAAGCATCAATTCTTCGGTGCTCAGCTTTCTTTATAGTCCAACTCTCACATCCATACATGACTACTGGAAAAACCATAGCCTTGACTAGATGGACCTTTGTTGGCAAAGTAATGTCTCTGCTTTTTAATATGCTATCTAGGTTGGCCGTAACTTTCATTTCAAGGAGTAAGCGTCTTTTAACTTCATGACTGCAATCACCATATGCAGTGATTTTGGAGCCCATAAAAATAAAGTCAGCCACTGTTTCCCCATCTATTTGCCATGAAGTGATGAGACAAGATGCCATGATCTTAGTTTTCTGAATGTTGAGCTTTAAGCCAACTTTTTCACTCTCCTCTTTCTTTCATCAAGAGGCTCTTTAGTTGTTCTTCACTTTCTGCCATAAGGGTGGTGTCATCTGCATATTTGAGGTTATTGATATTTCTCCCAGCAATCTTGATTCCAGCTTGTGCTTCCTCCAGTCCAGCATTTCTCATGATGTACTCTGCATATAAGTTAAATAAGCAGTGTGACAATATACATCCTTGACGTACTCCTTTCCCTATTTGGAACCAGTCTTGTTCCATGTCCAGTTCTAACTGTTGCTTCCTGACCTGCATACAGATTTCTCAAGAGGCAGGTCAGGTGGTCTGGTATTCCCATTTCTTTCAGAATTTTCCACACTTTGTTGTGGTCCACACAATCAAAGGCTTTGGCATAGTCAATAAAGCAGAAATAGATATTTTTCTGGAACTCTCTTGCTTTTTTGATGATCCAGCAGATGTTGGCAATTTGATCTCTGGTTCCTCTGCCTTTTTTAAAACCAGCTTGAACATCTGGAAGTTCATAGTTCACATACTGTTGAAGCGAGTCTTGGAGAATTTTAAGCACTACTTTGCTAGCGTGTGAGATGAGTGAAATTGTGTGGTAGTTTGAACATTCTTTGGCATTGCCTTTCTTTGGGATTGGAATGAAAACTAACCTGTTCCAGTCCTGTGGCCACTGCTGAGTTTTCCAAATTTTCTGGCATTTTGAATTCAGCACTTTCACAGCATCATCTTTTAGGATTTGAAATAGCTCAACTGGAACTCCATCACCTCCACTAGCTTTGTTTGTAGTGATGCTTCCTAAGGCCACTTGATTTTGCATTCCAGGATGTCTGGCTCTAGGTTGGTGATCACACCATTATAATCATCTGGGTCGTGAAGATCTTTTTAGCATAGTTCTTCTGTGTATTCTTGCCACCTCTTCTTAATATCTTCTGCTTCTGTTAGGTTCATAAAATTTGTGTCCTTTATTGTGCCCATCTTTGCATGAAATGTTCCCTTGGTATCTCTAATTTTCTTGAAGAGATCTCTAGTCTCTCCCATTCTATTGTTTTCCTCTTTTTTTTTTTCCATTTATTTTTATTAGTTGGAGGCTAATTACTTTACAATATTGTAGTGGTTTTTGCCACTACATTGACATGAATCAGCAATGGATTTACATGTGTTCCCCATCCCTATCCCCACTCCTGCCTCCCTCCCCATCCCATCCCTCTGGGTCTTCCCAGTGCACCAGCCCTGAGCACCTGTCTCATGCATCCAACCTGGGCTGGCGATCTGCTTCACACTTGATAGTATACTTGTTTCAATACTATTCTCTCAGAACATCCCACCCTCACGTTCTCTCACAGAATCCAAAAGTCTGTTCTATACATCTGTATCTCTTTTTCTGTTTTGCATATAGGGTTATTGTTACCATCTTATTAAATTCCATATATATGCATTAGTATATTGCATTGGTGTTTATCTTTCTGGCTTACTTCACTCTATATAATGGGCTCCAGTTTCATCCATCTCATTAGAACTGATTCAAAAGTATTCTTTTTAATGGCTGGGTAATATTCCATTGTGTATATATACCATAGCTTCTTTATCCATTTGTTTGCTGATGGGCATCTAGGTTGCTTCCATGTCCTGGCTGTTTTCCTCTATTTCTTTGCATTGATCACTGAGGAAGGCTTTCTTATCTCTCCTTGCTATTCTTTGAAACTCTGCATTCAAACGGGTATATCTTTCCTTTTCTCCTTTGCTTTTCACTTCTCTTCTATTTACAGCTATTTGTAAGACCTCCTTAGGCAACCATTTTGCATTTCTTTTTCTTAGGGATGGTCTTGATTCCTGCCCCCTGTACAATGTCATAAACCTCTGTCCATAGTTCTTTAGGCACTCTGTCTATCAGATCTAATCCCTTGAATCTATTTGTCACTTCCACTATTATTCTTCCTATTTCATAGTAATAGATCCTGGTTATTTTCCTGTTACTGTGTGACTTAATAAGTTCCATGGTCCTCTGTGCCTTTAATGATTTTAATCTTTCTTTGAGTCTCCACTTAAAAAGAAGCCTATCCCCTTAATTGTGTCACCACAGATCCTGCCCTGGTGAATTCTGCTTCAGACTTGTCAACACATATTTATCTACAAGCTTGGAAGACAAAGACCTAATATGATGCTTGAACCAGCTGCTACTACAGATACTAGCAATATGTTGTATTGTTTTCATGAGAAATTTTGGTATTATTTTATTGATTCTCTGCTCTGAGTTGATCACAGAGTACTCAAGATTCTACAACAGATCTATATTGATTGACTCTGTGTAAAAGAGATGATCAGCAGGAGAATGCTCAAAGAAGTCGAATTATTCTCCAACTACCACCATGGATTATCTTCCTATAAAAGATACATGTTATAAGGGAATTTTTTACCTTTAACTTTCAGCAGGTGGCTGGTAATTTACCTTAACTGTATTACAGAAAGCACACTGGGGAATTGTTTGCATGAAGGCATGGGCTAGAAGCTGCATCTGGAATCAATTTTTATATTTTAAAATACTCTAAAGGAATAGCTCTTGTAGATTTTACTAGTCAACATAATCCAAAGGAATTTTTTCCATGAGGAATAGCCAGGAATCTAAGTTTAATATATACATTGAATTTCTAAAATTATTTTAGCAGATAAACATCTGCAGTAGATATTTTGTCAATAGCCTATGCAGTCCCCAGGTTTGTTTTGAAAGGAATTTGAGGGGCATGGGAACCTTAAACTATTCTAAATTCCATCTGGAAAAATACATGTATGGGAATGATCTGGAAAGGTAGAGGGGTAAGAAAGGAAGATGAAAGAAAAAAAGGCTTTCCTTCCAGTCATTAAAATATATCACAGAGTTACAGAAATTAAAAACCAATACTGAGCCAAAAAAAGGGAGACAAATCAATGGATCAAAATAGAGTACCAAAATAGTGACATGGATATATGAGAATTTAGTATGTGATAAAGGTGCCATCTCAAATCTACAGAGAAAACATGATTCACTTAATAAGTGGTATTGTGATAACTGACAAGTGTTTGAGGGGGAAACATTTGGATTTCTATAGCCACTCCTGGGCCAAATAAGTTTCATATGGACCAGTGACTTACATATATAAAAACAGAATTAAATACAAAGAGTACCAATCATGGGTTGATATTTTTCTAATGTAATCTCTTTTGACTTTTCTGTATTTTCCATTAAGATACATGTTTCATCAAGACAAGGACTATCTTTACTTCAGTGCCCATTGCATCACTAATACCTAACATACTATCAGGCACACTCAGAAAATGGTCACAATATTAATTATTGCCCATATATGACTATTAGATACCACTGTTTCTTCCAATGGGACTGCATATCTATTTGCCTTGTTTAAGACACTGATGGCTAGGAAGAAGTCTATGAATGGACCCTCAACCCTGTGGATAAAAGATCATTGAAAAAGACAACATATATCCTTAGGTAGATTGTTGGGGTGATTAATACTTAACTAGGTTTGTTTTTTTTTTTTACCACTCAGCCAGTTACTCTACAATCATCAACAAGAATCAGCTTTGCTAAATAAATAAAGTGTGGACATATTGTGATTTTTGCCTTTTCTATTCTCATAGATTAACTGAGGACTTACAATGCAAACCAAAAGAATCATTCTAGATGCTGATCTATCTAATATCCGAGCATCAATCTGTTTTAACCACAAACATTAATCTTTGCAGGGTACTTCAGTCCAAAGTCCCCACCATTCTCCCTGGCGAAGAAGATCCCTATTTAAGTCCCAGAAGATTTGTGATGAGATTGTTCAACATAGCATGCTCTTGTTGAGTTTATTAGAAGTTCATTACATATGGTAGAGCAGAATATTATCACTGTCATCATCATTGACTAAACTTTCTGAAGATGCATGCTAAAGACAAGCAGAGAAAGCAGAAGTTCCTCTCACATCATGACAGATGAAACACTCACCTGCTACTTCAACATCATTCATTGTAGTGGGTAAACCATGAGATTTGGACCAAGGTATACCAAGTTCCAAACCCTGATTTAAACATATACAAGAGCCACCCAGGAGTTTTTCTTTACCTGAAAGATTCTGTTGGAAGGCTAGTTCTCTGCTGACCTTGGACACCAGGAACCCTCAATATTGTTAGATCACCTTCGGTTTGGTCCCTGCTCACTCACACAGAGCCCTGCCGTTTCTCTTTAGCCAGGCTCCAGGGAGGAAGGCAGTGTTAAGAGAGGTGGACATAAAATGATCATTTTCTCAAGCCCATTCAGGAACAAACCAAATAATCTAAAGAAGGAGTCATGGAGGAAGACAAGTTAATATAACTATTCAGAGTGAAGGGGTAAACAAAAGAGCTGGTAGAAAAGAGAAGAAAGAATGTAAGCAAAATGGTTTCATGGTTCAAAGTCTAGATCCTTCCATTACATCTGAAATCAAGTGAGAGAATGGGGCTTCCCAGGTTGCTCAGTGGTAAAGAATCCACCTGCCAAGCAGGAGATGCAGGTTTGATCCCTGGGTCAGGAAGATCCCCTGGAGAAGGAAATGGTAACCCACTCCAGTATTCTCAACTAGAGAATCCCATAGAGAGAGAAGACTGGCGGAATACAGTCCATGGAGTCACAAAGATACAAAACAGAGCAACTAAACAACAACTTGGAGAACAAGTAAATTTAGGGGGAGAAAAAGTGGCTAGTGATACGACCACGGAGATTTGGAAAATGCAACTCATCTAGCTTCTGTGATGAGAGGAAGAGACAAAAATCTCCAAAAAGGTCACTTATGAACTAGAAAAGAGATAAAAAGAAGAGAACTTTTAGAGTCCAGTATAGATGAGAGAAAAAGAAAGAGTGGGAGAAAAGAAGGAAATTAGGTAGGATACCATTTCTTAATAATTTTATTTATTTTTTTGGCTGTGTGAGGTCTTCATTGTTTCAAGGGCTTTCCTGTAGCTTCAGCAAGCGGGGGCTGCTCTCTAGTTGCAGTGCACAGGCTTCTTCTCATTGAGGTGGCTTCTCTTGCTGTGGAGCGCGGGCTCTGTGGTGCTTAGGCTTCAGTAGTTGTAGCACATGGGCTCAATAGTTGCAGCTCCTGGGCTCAGAAGCACAGGCCCTACACTTGTGGTGCACGGGCTCAGTTGCTCCTCGGCACATGGGATCTTTCCGGACTAGGGATCGAACCCACATCCTCTTAGTTGGCTGGCAGATTCTTTACCACTGAGCCACCAGGAATGCCCCAATAAGATGACATAGAAAAAAGATTCTAATAAATAAATCTTTTCTTTTGTGAAAAATCTTAGTCAGGGAACACACGGGGATGGAGTGTTTTGCTTGCTTCATACGGTGCTTTATACAGTTCCCCAGGCACAGAACTCCTTATGAAGGTCCTACCCCATCCTTCACACCTGATCCCTCCCTCGAGTATGAGCCCCTGAACCCAGACAACTCATCCTGAATTGCATGAAGGCCACGTCACACCAATTTCCAAGGCCTGTGAGTCCCTGAAGATGATGGTTGAGAGCTGGGCAGTTATCTACAGACTAAGGTCAGCCGCTCCCTTCTTAACCTCACTTACTCTATCAGCCAGTCAATGGTTCAATATGCACTGGGAACCCTTGGTGCCCTGCCTTCATGAGGTGAGGGAGGGTCCATCCTCAAGAAGCCTGCCTTCCAGATACCCAGCTGCTTTCCTGTCTGGAGGGAGAATACCTAGTGGGGGTTGTGCCCCCAGCTCTTTAATTACCTTCTCTCAAGAACCCTTCCCATTCAAACTTGCTCTGAGAAGAGAATTTGATATGTAGGGGAGAGGTAGCATTTAGGGAGCAGTGGAGCTTTTATGCACTCTAAAATTGTTTCAGGTAGCTTCCTCTTCTTACCACTAAGGTAGTCTCATTCTCAGATCTTTCACCTGGTGCTTTGGTGAGAATCTACCCTTCAGCAGTGGCATCACCTGACATGAATGCTGACATATGTGATGTTCATCAAAACCATATCTTTAATGGAAAGGAGCCTCTTGTCCTACCTTGCTGGTCCCCCAGTTCAACAATATTGCACATAAAAGCATAGGCTACTCATTCATTCACTACCACAGTAATTCAATCAGTTGATTCAGAGAGTGGACCCTGAAGGATGAGGAGGGGGCAGGATGTTTTATAAGAGGGAGATGGCAGAGCACACAGAAGGGGATGAGGCACTTTGGAGAAGGGACTTAGTAACAGCCAGAGCATTTGGGTGTTAGGAGTTAAGATGCCTGGAGGGTCACTGAAAGGGAGAGAGAAGAAAAAGCAAACCTTAGAACCAAAGTAAACTTTGCCTATGTCTGTACCTCTATGAGGCCCTGCTCAGTATGTAGTCTGCAAAAATCCAAAGTTAAGCCAGTGATATTTGTACCACGGTTATATACAATGAATATTAGGGGAAGCTGGGTGAAGGATGTATAGAAATGCTGAATTATTTTCTTATGGCTCTTTTTTATAATAAATTATTCCAAAATAAAAGGCTGAACAAAAAAAGATGCTTCTTAAACACCTCCAAATCATGTTGGTGCAACATTATGAAAACTGTGTAGATTTTAGAGTCGACAAACTTGGCTTTGAATTCAGGTTCAGCCACTTGCTTCCTCTGTGACCGGTGAGCCACTTGACCCTTCTGCACTTCAGTTCCCTCATTCATCAAATAAGTCCCACTTTATAGCATTGTTTTGAGAACTGGGGATACTGTATATTAATCATGGAGCACAGGGGCCATCCCAGACTTTGTTCTTAGAAAAGGTTAAATTTTTTTGTTCTTAATATGCACCTTTTAATGGCTCCCTAATGCTTGCCCAATAAGGTTCTTGTTTCTAAACATGACTATGTAGCTAGCCCCTTTGCCACGGCCCCAAACTGCCCCAGCCTCATCTTCCTGAGGCATCCCCGGCCCAGCCACCCCAACTGACCACTCACACCTTGACACCCTCTGTGTTCACTCCTGTACATACTCACACCATTCTCCCTGGTTTTACTGGCATTACTTATCCCCAGCTTCAAAACAGATGACTGATTAGCCAGTGTCCTGGGTTCGAGTCCAGCTTCACCAAGGACTTAGTGACCCTCAACAAATCCTCGCTTATCTGTGTCTCCAAGATAAAATCAAAGCCACCATGAAATGGGATAGCAATAATAACACCTCAAAGCATGGGAGGATCAATGAAGCCCATGAAAGTGCCCTGTAGAATTCAGCCTGAACCCAGAGGCACTCAACCTCAGTTGCCAAGAAGTAAGCTGAGCAGTTTGCTTTTTTTAAAATGTCAATACCTGATGTCATTCTGACAGTTTTGTTTGTTGGTTGGTTGGTTTCAGTTGCCCAAGGTATTCTAAAGTGAAGTGAAGCCAGGGTGAACTACTGATTTTAATTTAAGTGTTAGTTGCTCAGTCGTGTCCGACTCTTTGCGACCCCATGGACTGTAGCTGGCCAGGCTCCTCTATCCTTGGGATTCTCCAGGCAAGAATGCTGGCATGGGTTGCTGTTCCCTTCTGCAGGGGATCTTCCTAACCCAGGGATTGAACCCAGGTCTTCTGCATTACAGGCAGTCTCTTTACCAACTGAACCACCAGGGAAACCTTACCTTAACTTAGTGCTACCCAAAGTGTGGGGCCTGGGCCAGCACCACCAGCATCACTTGGGAAAGTTTTACACAAATTTTCAGTAAAAACCTCGAAATTCATGTTTTAACATGCCTGCAGATCATTGCTAGAAGTGAAGATCCTGTGTCTTAAACAAAAGATGTCTTATCAAAAGACATCACCATCATTCATAAGATCTTGGGAGCTATTTAGGGGCAGAACACATATCTGAATCCTATTCCTCATAGCATAGGTCATAATATGCCATGTGTGGAAGTTATATATGAAAAATGTTGAATTGGAGAGACTTCTTTAAATCTCATTGAGAGATTTGGGCTTCCGTCATAGCTCAGTTGGTAAGGAATCCGCCTGTGATGCAGGAGACCTCAGTTCAATTCCTTGGTCAGGAAGATCCACTGGGGAAGGGATAGGCTACCCACTCCAGTATTCTTGGGCTTCCCTTGTGGCTCAGCTGGTAAAGAATCCTCCTGCAATGTGGGAGACCTGGGTTTCAATCCCTGGGTTGGGAAGATCCCCTGGAGTAAGGAAAGGCTACCCACTCCAGTATTTTGGCCTGGAGAATTCCATGGACTGAGTCCATGGGGTCACAAAGAGTCAGACACGACAGAATGACTTTCACTTTCACTTTCTTTAAATCTCATTGAGGAAAGAGTTGCAATTGTGTGAAGACTAGCTGATACAGAGAACAATAAAGTTAAGTACATAAGAGAAAAAAAATTAATATCTAAGATACCCCTCTTATTGTAGTAGCTAGTGTATGTGTGCATGCTCAGTTGCTCTTTTGTGTTTGACTTTTTGCAGGCCCATCATGCCAGGCTTTTCTCTCCATGGAATTTTCCAGGCAAGAATACTGGAGCAGGTTGCCATTTCCTACTCCATGGTATTTTCCTAACCCAGGGGTTGAACCCACGTCTCCTGCGTCGAAAGGAGGATTCTTCACCACTAGTGCCACCCAGGAAGCCCTGGTAGCTAGTATGCAGCACTTACTAGAGCCTAAGGCCTGATCTGACTACTTTACTTGCATGGATTAGCTCATTTAAGCCTTATAACACCCTTATGCAGTAGCTACTGTTGTTATTAGTATTTTACTAGCATGGCAGTTGAAGTACAAAGAAGGTAAGTAAACTGTTTGAGGTCACACAATTTGTAATTGGCAGTCAAATTTGAGCTCAGGTTTTCTGGCTCACCCTCTGGGCTCCTAACTCCTCCATGCTACTACCATTTGTATGGCAATATGATGTTACTGATTCCTACTATTATCAACAGACTTGTCTTCCATTCTCCCTATAGAAACTATAGATAATAGTCAACTATCAATCTTCTCTTATCCAGTTCTCCCTGAAATGATGTTATTAATCACAGACATTTAGACAATATTTTCTATGTACTGGCCGTGTAATAAGTGCATAGCAATGTATTCATTTAATTCTCCATTAATACAGTGAGGCAGATACTATTATGACCTATATAAGATATATAAGATAAGTAAGGCATGCAGAGGTTAAGGAACCAGCCCAGGTCATACAAACAAGTGAATGGTGGGCCAGGATCTAAACTCAGGGTTTTCAGAGTCAGTCTCCTTATTACTTTGCTATGAAGGCATTCTTTGTAGGGGGAGTTTGGGAGACATGGTCTTAGAACTAAATTTTGTTACTGTTTTTGTTATTACATCCCTCATAGGGTTGGTATGAGAAACATAGTGCCGATAAACAGAAAGCACTCAGAACAGAGCCTAACACATAGTAAGGACTGTGTTTACTGAGAGTTATCGCTTTCAATTGTAGATAGTCCATCTGGCTTATCAGATCACAATTCTGGCCTCATAAGCTGCATTTGAAAATCAGGACATATGACCTTTGCCCTGTGGGATCCCAAGTCGTCAAGGGCATGACTGGTTCTGCCTGGGGGATGGAGGCAAAGCCACTTTTGGTTTTCTTCCCAAATCAGGAGTGATATGAGTCACATGTTCAGTAAAGGACCTTGATCCTGGACTCATGTAATACCAAAGTATGATCCTAGGAAGCATGGTGTATGCCTCTAGTACGATGTGTCAACTACAAATGTGCACTTACCAAGAGCATTGTCAACAACTGAACAACAAAGGCATTTACCATCTGCCTCTATGGAGACTGAACCCCATTCTGCTATAGCTGTTGACCTTCAACAACCCCTGAGGGCGGTCAGGGTGGAGTGAGGCACTCTGTGCTCCAGGGAATCTGGTGGGACAGGTCTTTAGATAGTTGGATGTTTTTAGGAACAGATTTTATGATCTCCATCCTTGCATCTCCTCATATCTAGAGAAACACTAAATCCCTTCATGGTGACATCAGATCCTCATGACTAACAAAAAGCCTTTTGTAAATTGAGTGCTTCATAGTATTGAACTCCCCCTTCACCAAAACCTTATATATTGACTTTCCCCCACTGCTGCATTGGAGCAGTCTCTCAGAGCTATCTGAGATACTGCTTCCCGGGCTGCAGTCCTTGTTTTGCCTCCAATAAAACTTAACTTGCAACTCTCAAGTTGTACATCTTTTTTTGTCAACAGTTATGGCGACCACAAAGGGACCCAGAGTGGACTTCCTTCCTTCAATTGGACTCCGTGAGGAGCCAGAGCTTTGGTACCAGCAGTGGCCCCTTGAGCCCATCCACCTCCTTGGGGAGTGCAGATGAATTTAGGTAAGCCTTTCCGGGTTCTTGAATCTCCTGTATTGATTGAGATTTTGAGTTTTATTTGGTGGTGGAGCAGGTTACCTGCCCCCTCCCAGTAGGAAAGATACTTGGCGGGGGGTGGGGGGTGGCAGGTGAAACATATGGGGCATACCCACTCATGGTCTAGACACTGAGTGGGGCTCAGTTGAAAGATACTGAGAAATTCCCACCCAGGCAAAAGATACTGGGTTGGGGGCTGGCTGAAAGATGCCAGGAGAATTGCCCACCCAGTAGGCAATTGCCTGCCCAGTTGCCTCTCTACCCAGTAGGTACTGGGTATGGGGGTTCAATTGACAAAAATCAAGGGATACCCGGGACTCAGTTGAAAGATGCCGAAGTCACTCCGTTGTAGGGGACTGAATGGTCTTGGCTGAGTGGTTAAGTAAGAGGCTGATCTGACACTTTTCCTCAGTTTGACTGCCATTATAGAATTTGTCAGGATAAAAGTGAGGAAAATAAGTGAGAGCTTTGCTCTGAAGAAAAGGGACAAGATTCCTCCCAGCTGGTCTCGGTTTTCTCAGGTGACTGAGAAATTTATGGGAGCGGTGGAGGCCTAATCCTCATACCTTGCAGTGGCCCCATAGGGAAAACCACTCATTAATTAAAATGCTTGCTCGTCTGGGGGTCCCACATAAGAACTGGCCATTCAGCAACCTGGGCAGCCACGGTGGTCTTAGATTGCTGGTGGCAGGATATGAGACATGTAAGATGAGTTGAAACGACTCTGGGGTGACTTCTGGGGGAGTTAAGCTCACAAGCAGCACATGGGGCCACCACACAAGTTCATTAGTGATTTTTATCCCTGACAAATTCAGCTTAAAATGGGAAACAATCTTTCAAAAACAGAAACAAAGGAGTGTCAGAAAGCCAGCCTCTGACTAACACTCTAACCAGATTCATGTACGATACGTATGGAGCTCATACTTACAAGTACCTGGTTAATTGGAGAAATTATACTAAAAGAGATCTCAATCTAAAATGGCTAAATTGGGGTTCTTTTGATATTCTAAAATTGATATTTTTTTGCACACACAATTAGAAAAGGCCAGCCATGCTTACTTTGACTGGTATCTAGAAGCTTCTAAAACAGGAAATGATAGAGCAACT
This sequence comes from Cervus canadensis, assembly GCF_019320065.1. Taxonomy (NCBI): domain Eukaryota; kingdom Metazoa; phylum Chordata; class Mammalia; order Artiodactyla; family Cervidae; genus Cervus; species Cervus canadensis. The sequence continues at coordinate 44,899,808 of NC_057388.1, forward strand.
TCTTCGCAGGAAACTGACAAGAAATTGCTTGAAACTGTATCAGAACTAAAAAATGCTGCTAGCACTGACTTTGCCACATCACAGGTCTAATGGAGCTGTGAAGTCACATTTGGCATTTATGCCATTTGGCTTTTGATTTTTGGACATTACTTTACCATCTTTTTGGGACACTCTTGCCACTTGGCTTTTGATTTCTGGGCATCTCTTTGCCTCTTGTTTCATTTGGAGTGAGATTCCTGGCTGGTGAAATTATAGTTCAGTTTGGTTTGTTGGTTTGGTCTGAGCACACACACATCTGGTACAAACTGCTTGAGCTAATATGGGAATTGCTCACTCTAAGGTTCCACACTCCACCTAGAAACCTCTTGGGGGAAAAAATTTTTTTTTAATTTTCTGGACTGGTCAATCTATAGCTATGATCCAATGGCAAGAAAAATAGCCTAAAAATATTAGATCTTTATTGACATAGGATAGGAAAATAGACTGAAGTTTCCTTATGTCCAGGACTTCCTCCAGTAATCAACTCCCAGGGGCTGGTCAGACTAAGACCCCTACTTCCCCAGAGGGACAATCCCAGCTGGGACCAATCTGCCCTTGTTGTCAGGGCCAAGTTGAGCACTATCTGGTCTAAATTTTGGCTATAAAAACTATGGTCACAGAAAAATACCATTTTTGACAATGTGGTCACAATATTCTTTAGATGCCAGAGGAAGCTTGAAGAAAAAAATTATATCTTTAAGATTTCTTGCCCTGAGGAAATAACTCCTCCTATACCTTTAGACTGGGCTCCCCTGGTGGCTCAGAGGTTAAAGCATCTGCCTGAAATGCAGGAGACCTGGGTTCAATCCCTGGGTCGGGAAGATCCCCTGGAGAGGGAAATGGCAACCCACTCCAGTACTCTTGCCTGGAGAATCCCACGGACAGAGGAGCCTGGTAGGCTACAGTCCATGGGATGGCAAAGAGTTGGACATGACTGAGCGACTTCACTCACTTAGGACTAAGTTTAAAATAAAGTTAATTAAGTTTACCTTTTAAGTAAAGTAAGCTGGTGCAAAAAATTGAATTTAGCTTTTCTGTTAAGAGGACACCTTTTCTTCAGATATTGAACTGCCTTTGATAATAGATTTAAGTTTATCTCTTAAACGATCTGTTCTGAAATACTTTATTGTTATTTTGGCTAAGTGAATAGCTTATTGTTTCACAAGGACCTATAATCCTATCTGACTGAGTGTTTTAAACCTTTTTGATATTTGTTGACAAAGCTTCCTAAATCATTCTAATGAAGAACTTGACTTCTGGCTAACTTTAGGATACTTCAGAGGGCCCCTGAAACACCATAAAGAGAGATATTACACTAATTAGGTTCATTTTGTAAACAAAATTACATGGGAAGTATTGTCAAGTGAGTAGTAAGTCTTGGGTTATATTGTATGGTAAATGTTACTAATATAGATATCCTAGAAACTGTATGGAGTTTTTAAAATTCTGATATGTTTGGGTAAAAAGTTATCAGCCATAATTCTAGTTATTATCTCAAAATACTGTCATAGCACTAACCAAGTTTCGCAAAATGATTCCTCCTAAAAAAAAATTTATAGAAAGGACTTTTGGGTAAATACCAGTTTCTTAACTAGGTAAGGATTCTAATGGGAAACCTGATGACTTCACAAAGGTTAACAGAAGGCCTGAATGAACTGGTAAATATACATATAACTTTTATTGTTTCTATCTGAAAAATTACTGGGTTAAATCTGTGTTTTCCAGGTTTAAGAAAAACCTTCCCCTCAAACTAATTATGATGGTAATTTGGTAAAATTATATTTTATAAAGAAACTGAAACATTTATCTTTTCTCTCTATCTGAACCCTCCAGAGATTGGAAACTCTTAGTTTCCAGTAACTTTATCAGATAAGTTAGGGAGGTTATCTCACTAACAGGTACAGAAAACTGAAGGAACTTTGGAGACCTTGAAAAGGGAGGAATTCACTTAGATCTATTAAGCAAAATCTGTGATAAGCCTTTGGCATGATTTTCCTAGCCCTGAAAGGTTTTATTTTAAAAGTTCAGTCTGAGACTCTATAAAAGTCTCAGCAAAGCAAAAAGTCTATGATCAATTATGGTTATATAAATCATCAGGCCAAGTTTATTGAGACCAGACCTGTATTACAACTCTTAATTCGGTTATATTTGGTAAAAAAATGACAGTGATTTTAGGGAGAAAAAGATGTTTTAATGAATGTTAAATCCCAGTTTGTTAATGGAGGTCTGTATCTACTAAGCCTCATTTCCTGGATAGTTCTTTGCTGTTAGGGTATATTAATGTAAAATTTAATTGAATTATTAAAGGACACTCTAGGGTTGTTTCTGAAGCTTATCTCAGGCATCTATCTGTGGATGAAGATCAGATGCCTCATGCATGACCTGCAATCAAGACTAGAAGAAAACATAATTTAAGGAACTGTCTCCAACCAGGATGGAAGGACCTTTCTATCAGGTACTCTTAACTAGCTCACGCCCAGTGAAATTGAAGGGAAATTGACTCTTGGTTTAACTCCCACTTCCAAAGGCCTCTAAGCTGGCCTGGTCTATGGAGAGGCCTGCTGACCTCAAACTCACCTTAAAACAATGCTCAAACAGAGGAAACTACACCACACTAGGATGAGAAGAAGACAACATCAGAAGTAGACAGTTCGCCCAAGATGCTGATCTGACTGGTATGATCATTTACAATGTTTTCTTGATTCCTTGGACCTATGCCTACCAATCAAATGTTTTCTATAAAGGACATGATGCCATGCTAGTTGAAAACTCAATCCAATTGTTCAGTTGTGGCCAGTTACCTGTGTCTAGTACTTCTGGGTTACCTTGGTTGATTTCTGTTCTCTAGGGCTCTGACTGGATACCCCCTAGGAAATTTATTTTAGATGAATGTTCAGTCCTGTTCTATCTACTCATGATATTACTAGATGGGATCCTCTCACCTGGCCAATTAATAATACCTCCTCTAATGCTGGCCATAGATTTAAATTTTCTCTTAGGGTCATTCAAACTCAACTGGAGTGATGAGCTAAGCCTAAATAAAAAATTAGCCTCTCATCTATTAAAAGGAAAACTCCCACAATTATGGGGAGGATCTACATGGTTAACACCAGGCTATGGTCATTTAAGTTTAAAATCTCCTTTATGTTGGAAATGGTTAAATCATACTAAAAATGATCAACTTGGTAATTATGAGACAAAGCTGGGTGCTTTATGAATTATGTCTATTATTATCCTTAGAGTGATTGGTATGGAACTCAGTGGATTTGTGGCACTAATTTATGGCCTTCACATCTACAGGGATGGATATGAAGGTGTAGCCTGGGATTCCCATGAATTTAAGGTCATACATGTTAACAAATTAGAGGTAATCCCAAACAATCTACCATTGGTATGACCCCAATGGGTTTAAGATATGTATTCTACTGATATGACCATTTAACAGCTTTTATGTATGTGTGTGTGTGCCTTCAATGGGGTTAGAGGATGTAATTGACCATATCAAAGCCTTAACCACTTTCATAAGCTTTAAATGATAGTAACTGGGCTATTAGCCTATTGAATTCTGAGATCCCTATGATGAGAAAGGCAGTGCTATACAACTGCAAGGCCCTTGACACCTTACAGCATCTCAGGGAGGTATCTGTGCTATAATTCAAAGTGAATGCTACATTTTCATACCTGGTAAATCCTTTAATGTAACACATTTGACGAACCTTATGAAAAATCAGATTTCTGCTTTAAGTGACCCATTCCCTAGTCTTGATGATCTTTTTTTTTTTTTTTTTAAAGCTGGTTTGGTGTGGGAGGCTCATGGCTAAAATATTTTAATTCCACTAATGTTATAAACTATACCATTTGTATTTTGCTTGTTTCACAAGATTATTATTCTTTGTATTACCAAAGAATGAGCCTCCAACAAAAATGATGACTAGACTTGAAGCAGTTGATCAAATGTATAGCTTGATATATGATCAATAATTGTAATAGTGTAACTCTAGGTGTGAAAAGATGCAATGAGAGGGAATAATTTTCTGGACTATAACTAGAAGACAGGTGTCCAGAGATCTTTGACTATTAAGACCTAGTCCAGTAATAGCACATTGAGTGTCTTATCAACAAAAACCTTCTGCAGAACTGAGAATGAGCCTTCCCAGCAACGCAGGACAAAATGGTCATGAAATGCGCCCCCAAGTATGGTTGGATTTATGACCACAAGGGGGCCATGTCAACTACAAATTGGCACTTACCAAGAGCATTGTCAACGACTGAACAACAAAGGCATTTGCCATCTGCCTCTATGGAGATTGAACCCCATTCTGCTATAGCTGTTGACCTTCAACAACCCTTGAGGGAAGTCAGGGTGGGGTGAGGCACTCTGTGCTCCAGGGAATCTGGTGGGACAGGTCTTTAGATAGTTGGATGTTTTTAGGAACAGATTTTATGATCTCCATCCTTGCATCTCCTCATATCTAGAGAAACACTAAATCCCTTCATGGTGACATCAGATCCTCATGACTAACAAAAAGCCTTTTGTAAATTGAGTGCTTCATAGTATTGAACTCCCCCTTCACCAAAACCTTATATATTGACTTTCCCCCACTGCTGCATTGGAGCAGTCTCTCAGAGCTATCTGTGACCCTGCTTCCCGGGCTGCAGTCCTTGTTTTGCCCCCAATAAAACTTACCTCTCAACTCTCAAGTTGTACAACTTTTTTTAGTCAACAGATGTACACAATGATTTGAACAACTGACATAAATCAGGGTATCCCAGTTCACGTGCAGTCAACCACCTTCCAAGTCAAAAAGCCCACTGCAATCTACAGATATGGCACTCTGTCCCATGGCTGATTAAAGTAAAGTAGTCAAGGCCATTTGGGCAACAAAAGTGTCAGTGTCAGATTGGGCAGTTTTCTATAGAGCACTCATCTGCCCTCAGACTCCAAGCTCTAGAGGCACTGATCTGCCCAAATTTATTCATATGTAGTATGACCATCCATGGGAACGTGGACTTCTAAATGGGAAGATGTGCTTTTCTTTCTCTAGTTAATAGACTCCTGTGGAACAAGACACAATAATGAATACCTTAGGAAACCTACTCCAGCTCTTTAGATCCGAATTTAGAATGAAGAATCTTAACCTAGGAAACAAATTATGATTATCTAGTATGTCAAGGCTGTATATTGTCACCCTGCTTATTTAACTTATATGCAGAGTACATCATGAGAAATGCTGGGCTGGAGGAAGCACAAGCTGGAATCAAGATTGCCGGGAGAAATATCAATAACCTCAGATATGCAGATGACACCATCCTTATGGCAGAAAGTGAAGAAGAACTAAAGAGCCTCTTAATGAAAGTGAAAGAGGAGAGTGAAAAAATTGGCTTAAAGCTCAACATTCAGAAAACTAAGATCATGGCATCCGGTCCCATCACTTCATGGCAAATAGATGGGGAAACAGTGGCTGACTTTATTTTTATGGGCTCCAAAATCACTGTATATGGTGATTGCAGTCATGAAGTTAAAAGACGCTTACTCCTTGAAAGTTATGGCCAACCTAGATAGCATATTAAAAAGCAGAGACATTACTTTGCCAACAAAGGTCCATCTAGTTAAGGCTATGGTTTTTCCAGTAGTCATGTATGGATGTGAGAGTTGGACTATAAAGAAAGCTGAGCACCGAAGAATTGATGCTTTTGAACTGTGGTGTTGGAGAAGACTCTTGAGAGTCCCTTGGACTGCAAGGAGATCCAACCAGTCCATCCTAAAGGAGATCAGCCCTGGGTATTCATTGGAAGGACTGATGTTGAAGCTGAAACTCCAATACTTTGGTCACCTGATGCAAAGAGCTGACTCATTTGAAAAGACCCTGATGCTGGGAAAGATTGAGGGCAGAAGGAGAATGGGACGACAGAGGATGAGATGGTTGGATGGCATCACCGATTCGATGGACATGGGTTTGGGTGGACTCTGGGAGTTGGTGATGGATAGGGAGGCCTGGCCTGCTTCGGTTCATGGGGTTGCAAAGAGTTGGACATGACTGAGTGACTGAACTGAACTGAGGGAGACTTTTAAAATTTTAAAAATATAGATGTTCTGAAGCTCCGGTTCAAGAAAGCAACATAAGAAGCTCTTGAACTAACATCCTGCCATGGACACACAGAATCTACAGCTACATAGGGAAAAATTCCCTCTGAAAGAAATCCAGAAACTAGCTGAGCAACTCATATACATCAGGCAAATGAGAAAACATCCATACTTAAATGGCTAGGAGCGGCTGAGACACAATCTTGTCATAAACCCAACCACCACAGTGAGATACAGTTGGAAAACTCACAACTTCCAACTTCACCTTGAGGAGTAAAGGGTTTGGACCCATTCAACATCTAGCTCCTCAAATTTTAAGGCTTGCACCCAAGGGATGGGTTCTAAAACACCTAACTCTGATATTCAGTGGGGATTGCATTCAAAAGACCCACAAGCCTATAGAAAACTGGGCTTCTGAGGGATTAGAGTGTTATTCCCCCATCTATAGCCCCATGAACTCAGCACAGAGACAGCAGACTGAACTAGAAACCCATCTCCCTGAAAGAGATCTGTATGCTTATTATTAAACCTGCAGTTTGAGGGTCAGGCTTCTAATTTAACACAAATCTGGGGGCTGACTACATCTCTCCTGAGGTAGGAAAGCACCAACTCCATGCCACCCCCCATCATGTCACCAGTATTTTCCTAAAAAATCTTGTGTAAATATCTGGTGCCATGGCCTCTGCAGCTGTCACCCAGAATATGAAGTCCTTGACTGCCTAGTTCTGGCAGCCAGCAGACCTTATGTTCATGATTATAAGGAACAGCTCTTATCTTGTTATTTCCCCAGGGCTTAGCACACAGGGTACAGAGGTAAGTCCACCTCCTAGTATTTCCCTAAGGAAGTCTATCTGTATACTTTAAAAGATGCTGCCTGTGGATTTGGCTTCCAAACAGCCAACATCTCATACGCTAGTAAAGTAATGCTCAAAATTCTCCAAGCTAGGCTTCAATAGTACGTGAACTGTGAACTTCCAGCTGTTCAAGCTGGATTTAGGAAAGGCAGAGGAATCAGATCAAATTGGCAACATCTGTTGGATTATTGAAAAAGCAAGAGAGTTCCAGAAAAGCATCTATTTCTGCTTTATTGACTATGCCAAAGCCTTTGACTCTGTGGATCACAACAGACTGTGGAAAATTCTTAAAGAGATGAGAATACCAGACCACCTGACTTGCCTCCTGAGAAATCTACATGCAGGTCAGGAAGCAACAATTAGAAATGGACATAGAACAACAGACTGGTTCCAAATAGGAAACGGAGTATGTCAAGGCTGTATATTGTCACCCTGCTTATTTAACTTATATGCAGAGTACATCATGAGAAGTGCTGGGCTGAATGAAGCACAAACTGGAATCAAGATTGTTGGAAGAAATATCAATAACCTCAGATATGCAGATGACACCACCCTTATGGCAGAAAGTGAAGAGGAACTAAAGAGCCTCTTAATGAAAGTGAAAGAGGAGAGTGAAAAAATTGGCTTCAAGCTCAACATTTAGAAAACTAAGATCATGGCATCTTATCCCTTCACTTCATGGCAAGTAGATGGAGAAACTATGGAAATAGTGACAGACTTGATTTTTGGGGGCTCCAAAATCACTGAAGATGGTGACTGCAGCCATGAAATTAAAAGATGCTTGCTCCTTGGAAGGAAAGTTATGACCAACCTAGATGGCATATTAAAAAGCAGAGACATTACTTTGCCAACAAAGTTCCATCTGGTCAAAGCTATGGTTTTTCCAGTAGTCATGTATGGATGTGAGAGTGGGACTATAAAGAAAGCTGAGCACTGAAGAAATGATGCTTTTGAACTGTGGTGTTGAAGAAGACTCTTGAGAGTCCCTTGGACTGCAAGGAGATCCAACCAGTCCGTCCTAAAGGAAATTAGTCCTGACTATTCATTGGAAGGACTGATGCTGACATTGAAACTCCAGTACTTTGGCCACCTGATCTGAAGAAGTGACTCATTGGAAAAGACCCTGATGCTGGGTTCATTTGAACTTAAGTTGTCTACAACTTAAAATATACTATTATATCTACATTTTAATTAAGCCTCGTGGTAAACACAAAGCAAAAACTTCTAATAGACACAAAAAGAAATGAATTTAATCATACCACTACAGAATGTCATCAAATCACAAGGGAAGAGAGCAAGAGAAGGAAAAAAAAGGGGAGAGGGGACTATAAAACAGTCAAAAAACCATTTAAAAAAATGATAGCAGTAAATCCATACCTTTCAATAATTATTTTAAATGTAATGGAATAAATGCTCCAATTAAAAGGCATAAAGTGTGGAAAATGAGGGAAAATACCTAAAGCCCAACTATATATTGCTAACAAGAGAAGTCACTTCAGCTTTAAGGATATACAATAGGCTGTAAGTGAGAAGATGGGAAAAGATATTGCATGCAAATATTAACAGAAACCAAAAGAGAGCAGGAGTAGCTATTCTTATACTAGACAAAATAGTCCTTAAGACTGCAGTAAGAGATAAGAAAGGTAATTATGTAATGATAAAGGGGTCAATCTAACAAGATATAACATTTGCAAATATTTATGTACCCAACATAAACACCTAAATCTATACAGTAAATATTAATAGCCCTAAAGGAAGAAACAGACAGCAAACAGTAATTGTAATAGTAAGGGACTATAATACCCCATTTTCAGTAATGGATAGATCATCCATACAGCAAACCAATAAGCAAACCCTGGACTTAAAGCAGATTAGACCAAATAGACTTGAGGGATATTTACAGAACATTTCATCCAAAGGCATTTACAATATTTATTCTTCTCAAATACACATGGAACATTCTCTAGGAGAGAGCATATATTAGGCCACAGAACAAGTCTCAAATATTTTAAGAGACTTTTAAAATAAGTCAAGCATCATTTCTGACCATTATGGTATGAAACTAGAAAGAAATTGTAAGAAAACTGGAAAATTCACAAATACATAGGGATTAAACAACATGCTCTTTAACAACCAATGGGTGAAAGAAAAAAAAAATCAGAAAACATTAAAAGATAAGTGAAAATGCAACATACAAAAACATTTGGGATCCGGAAAAAGCAGGTCTAAGAGGGGAGTTCATAGCAACAAATGCCTATCTTAATAAACGAGAAATATCAAATAAAGAACCTGTTACAACCCAAGGAACTAGGGGTAAAAACAAATTAGCCAAAATGGCTAAAATTAACAACATTGACAACATCAAATACTGACAAGAACTTGGAATAACTGTACTCATATACTGTTGGTAGGAGTGTAAAATAATATAATTATTTATTTTAAGTGCTCTAAGTTTCTCATTGGAAGAAAAGCTATGACAAACCTAGACAGCATATTAAAAATTAGAGACATTACTTTGCCAACAAAGGTCCATCTAGTCAAAGCTATGGTTTTTCCAGTAGTCATGTATTGGTGTGAGATTTGGATCATAAAGAAGGCTGAACGCCGAAGAATTGATGCTTTTGATCTGTGGTGTTGAAGTAGACTCTTGACAGTATATTGGACTGCGAGGAGATCAAACCAGTCAATCCTAAAGGAAATCAGTCCTGAATATTCAGTGGATGGACTGATGCTGAAGCTGAAGCTCTGATACTTTGACCACCTGATGTAAAGAGCTGACTTAATAGAAAAGACCCTGATGCTGGGAAAGATAGAAGGCAGGAGGAGAAGGGGACAACAGAGGATGAGATGGTTGGATGGCATTACCGACTCAATGGACATGAGTTTGAGCAGGGTCCAGGAGATGGGGAAGGACAGGGAGGCCTGGCTTGCTGCAGTTCATGGGGTAGCAAAGAGCCAAACATAACTGAGTGATTGAACAATAAGAACAAAGTTTCTCATACAACTGAACATACACTTCCTCCATTGTTCATCAATTCTGAGTACTTACCCAAGAGGAATAAAAGCATGTGACTACAAAAAGACTTTTGTAAGAATTTTCATAGCAGATTTAGTTTTAAGAGCCTTTAAAGGAAATCTTTTGTTCATCAACTGTGCAATAATGACAGTCAATACAGTGGAATATCCACATTAAAAAGGTTGTTTAGTTACTAAGTTGTGTCTGACTCTTTGTGACCCCATGGACTTCAGCATGCCAGACTTCTCTGTCCTTCACTATCTTCCAGAGTTTGCTTAAACTCATGTCCACTGAGTCTGTGATGCCCTCTTCTCCTGCCGCCCTCAACCTTTCCCAGCATCAGGATCTTTTCCAATGAGTTGGCTCTTCGCATCAGGTGGTCAAATTATTGGAGTTTCAGCTTCAACATCAGTCCTTCCAAAGAATATTCATGGCTGATTTCCTTTAGAATTGACTGGTTTGATCTCCTTGTGGTCCAAGAGACTCTCAAGAGTCTTCTCCAGCACCATAGTTCGAAAGCATTAATTCTTTGGTACTCAGCTTTCTTTATGGTCCAACTCTTGCATTTTTACATGACTACTGGAAAAACTATAGCTTTGACTATATGGACATTTGTGGGCAAAATGATGTCTCTGCTTTTGAATACACTGGCTAGGTTTCTCATAGAAAAGCTATGACAAAACAGTAAAAAGGAATGAACTACTAATACTAAACTCAATCAAAAACAAAACAAAAAAATCTGAGTGAATGAAGTCTTATGTTAAAAGGTTCATGGCAAGTAACTCTATTTATACAAAGATTTGGAACAGGTAAAACTAACCTATGGTACAGAAAAGAAAATCAAAACAATGGTTGGGAAGGGGCCATGAGAGGTGATGTTAATATTTTATTTTTTCATAAGATTCATAAAAAATTTTTTTGAAGTATAGTTGATTTAAAATGTGTTAGTTTCAGGTATACAGCAAAGTGATTCAGTTATATTCTTTTGCATTTGTTTTCAATTTTGTTTCTTATAAGATACTGCATACAGTTTCCTGTGCTATATAGTAAGACCTTGTTGGCTATTTATTTATATATAGTAGTTTGTATCTAGTAATCCCAAACTCCTATTTTATCCCTTCCCTCACTTTTTGTTTCCTATGTCAATGGATCTGTTTTTGTTTTGTAATTATGTTCATTTATCATTTTTTTTAGATACAGTATAAAAGTTTTATCACATATAAGTGATATCATATGATATATTACACATCAGTGATAGCATATGATACTTGTCTTTCTGATTCACTTCACTGAGCATGATAACCTCTAACCCATCCAGGTAACTACAAAAGGTATTATTTCAGTATCCCGTTCATCTATTGTTGGACATTTGTTTCCATGTCTTGGCTATTGTGAATGAATACCAATGTAAAATTCTGGACAAAATATTAACAAACTGAATCCAATAACACAAAAAGATGATATATCATAATCAAGTTGTATTCATCCCAGGTTCACAAGGACAGTTTAAGATATGCAAACATTCTATATATTGATTGGCTTTAGGGTTACACATCTATATGCATTTGCTAAAATTCAGCAAATGTACATTTTAAATTTGTGCATTTTCTTGTATGTAAATTTTATCTTAAAATTTAAATTGTTAACAAACTATAAATCCTACTCTAAGACGCTCATACTGAAGTATTTCGAGAGAAGTATACTAATGTCTGCAACTTACTTTGAAATGCATCCAAAAAATAAGATGGCTTGATGGACAGATAGAGATGTATACAGAAGTAGTATCTGGTAAACAAAGTATAATAAAATATTAAGGAGAGCAGAATAATGGCCTACCAGACACGCACACATCCTAATTCCTACATCTGTGAATAGTAAGGCTTCAGCTAGCTGGCTAATCATCTGATCTTGTTATTATGAGGCTATCCTGGAATGCAGGTTAGCCAGATATAATCACAAGGGTTAGTACAAGTGGAAGAGGAAGGCAAAAGAGTCAGAGGCAGATGCAATTAAGGAAGAAGGGTTAGATGCCAGTTCCTGGCTTTGAAGCTGGAGGAAGGAGTGAATGAGCCAAGGAATGCAGGCTGACTTTAAACTTTCAAATATAAAAGATACAATTAAATGGAAACTAACAAACCAAGGAAACAATTTTTAATTTTTTAAAACAAATGTCTAATATTCTTTTTGCTAAACTGAAGTATAGTTGATGTACATTATAAATAATAAGTTACAGATGTACAATATGGTGATTCACAATTATTAAAGGTTATTCTCCATTTAGAGTTCTTATAAAATATTGCCTGTGTTTCCTGTATTGTACAATATATCCTTATAGTTTATTTTATATATAACAGTTTATATCTCTTAATTCCCTGCCCTTATATTTCCTCTCCCCTTCCCCTTGGTAACTGTTTGTTCTCTGTATCTATGAGTCTGTTTTTTGTTATATTTACTAGCTTGTTGTGTTTTTTAGATTCCATATGTAAGTAATATAATACACTGTTTTTCCTGTGACTTATTTCATTCAGCATAATACCCTCTAAGTCCATCTGTGTTGTTGCAAATGGCAAATTCTTATTTGTTTTTTATGGCTGAGTAGTATTTCATTGTGTATGCATCTTTATCCATTCATCTGTTGATGGACATTTAAGCTGCTTCTACTAGAGCTCATTAATGAATTCAATAGTTGCAGGATACAAAATTAATATACAGAAGTCTGTTGCATTTCTACACATTACCAATAAACTATCAGAGAAATTAAGGAAATAATCCCACTTACCATTGCATCAAAAATAATAAAATACCTTGGAATATACCTACCTAAGGAGGTAAAAGATCTATACTTGGAAAACTATAAAATACTGATGAAAGAAATTAAAGATGACACAAAAGGTGAAAAGATATACCATATTCTTGGATTGGAAGAACTAATATTGCTAAAATAACCATACTACCCAATGCAACCTACAGATTTAATACAATCCTTATCAAAATACTAATGGCATTTTTCACAGAACAAACAGTTTTAAAATTTATACAGAAACACAGAACATCTCCCAAATAACCAAACAATTTTGAGACAGACAGAACTTGAGGAATCACAAGTCCTGGCTTCAGGCTACTACAAAGCTGCCATAATCAAAACAGTATAATACTCCACAAAATCAGACGCATGGATCATAGAACAGAATAAAGAGTCCAGAAATAAACCCACATACTTATGGTCAACTAATTTACAAGAAAGAAGGCAAGAATATACAATGGAGCAAAGATAATCTCTTCAATAAGTGGTGTTATAGAAACTAGACAAATACATGTGAAAGAAAACTCATAGGCAGAACACTCTTTAACATCAATCATGGAGTAGTTTTTGGATCTGTCTCCTACAGCAAAGGAAATAAAAGCAAAATAAAACAAAACCAAATGATACCTCAGTTTAGTTCAGTTCACTCAGTCGTGTCCAACTCTTTGCAATCCCATGAACTGCAGCACGCCAGGCCTCCCTGTCCATCACCAACCCCCAGAGTTTATTCAAACTCGTGTCATTGAGTCGGTGATGCCATCCAGCCATCTCATCCTCTGTCGTCCCCTTCTCCTCCTGCCCTAATCCCTCCCAGCATCAGGGTCCTTTCGAATGAGTCAGCTCTTCGCATCAGGTGGCCAAAGTATTGGAGTTTCAGCTTCAACATCAGTCCTTCCAAAGAACATTCAGGACTGATCTCCTTTAGGATGGACTGGTTGGATCTCCTTGCAGTCCAAGGGACTCTCAAGAGTCTTCTCCAACACCACAGTTCAAAAGCATCAATTCTTCCGCGTTCAGCTTTCTTTATAGTCCAACTCTCACATCCATACATGACTACTGGAAAAACCATAGCCTTGACTAGATGGACCTTTGTTGGCAAAGTAATATCTCTGCTTTTTAATATGCTGTCTAAGTTGGCCATAACTTTCCTTCCAAGGAGTAAGCGTCTTTTAATTTCATGGCCGTAATCACCATCTGTACTGATATTGGAGCCCAAGAAAATGAAGTCTGTCACTGTTTCCACTGTTTCCCCATCTATTTGCCATGAAGTGATGGGACTGGATGCCATCATCTTAGTTTTCTGAATGTTGAGCTTTAAGCCAACTTTTCCATCTCCTCTTTCACTTTCATCAAGAGGCTCTTTATTCTTCTTCACTTTCTACCATAAGGGTGGTGTCATCTGCATATCTGAGGCTATTGATATTTCTCCCAGCAATCTTGATTCCAGCTTGTGCTTCTTTCTGCACAGTGTTTCTCATGATGTACTCTGCATATAAGGTAAATAAGCAGGGTGACAATATACAGCCTTGATGTATTCCTTTCCTGATTTAGAACCAGTCTGCTGTTCCATGTCCAATTCTAACTGTTGCTTCCTGACCTACATACGGGTTTCTCAAGAGGCATGTCAGGTGGTCTGGTATGCCCATCTCTTTCAGAATTTTCCACAGTTTATTGTGATCCACACAGTCAAAGGCTTTGGCATAGTCAATAAAGCAGAAATAGAAATAGATGTTTTTTCTGGAACTCTCTTGCTTTTTTGATGATCCAGTGGATGTTGGCAATTTGATCTCTGGTTCCTCTGCCTTTTCTAAAACCAGCTTGAACATCTGGAAGTTCACAGTTCACATATTGCTGAAGCCTCGCTTGGAGAATTTTAAGCATTACTTTACTAGCGTGTGAGATGAGTGCAATTGTGTGGTAGTTTGAGCATTCCTTGGCATTGCCTTTCTTTGGGATTGGAATGAAAACTGACCTTTTCCAGTCCTGTGGCCACTGCTGAGTTTTCCAAATTCGCTGGCATAGTGAGTGCAGCACTTTCACAGCGTCATCTTTCAGGATTTGAAATAGCTCAACTGGAATTCCATCACCTCCACTAGCTTTGTTCTTAGTGATGCTTCCTAAGGCCCACTTGACTTCACATTTCAGGATGTCTGGTTCTAGGTGAGTGATCACACCATTGTGAATATCTGGGTCGTGAAGATCTTTTTTGTGCAGTTTTTCTGTGTATTCTTGCCACCTCTTCTTAATATCTTCTGCTTCTGTTAGGTTCACACCATTAATGTCCTTTACTGAGCCCATCTTTGCATGAAATGTTCCCTTGGTATCTCTAATTTTCTTGAAGAGGTATCTAGTCTTTCCCATTCTATCGTTTTCCTCTATATCTTTGCATTGATCACTGAAGAAGGCTTTCTTATCTCCCCTTGCTATTCTTTGGAACTCTGCATTCAAATGGGTATATCTTCCCTTTTCTCCTTTGATTTTAGCCTCTCTTCTTTTCACAGCTATTTGTAAGGCCTCCTCAGAAAGCCATTTTGCTTTTTTGCATTTCTTTTTCTTGGGGATGGTCTTGATCCCTGTTTCCAGTACAATGTCATGAACCTCTGTCCATAGTTCATCAGGCACTCTGTCTATCAGATCTAGTCCCTTAAATCTATTTCTCACTTCCACTGTATAATTATAAGGGGTTTGATTAAGGTCATACCTGAATGGTCTAGCGGTTTTCCCTACTTTCTTCAATTTAAGTCTGAATTTGGCAATAAGGAGTTCATGATCTGAGCCACAGTCAGCTCCCGGTCTTGTTTTTGCTGACTGTATAGAGCTTCTCCATCTTTGGCCGCAAAGAATATAATCAATCTGATTTCAGAGTTGGCCATCTGGTGATGTCCATATGTAGAGTCTTCTCTTGTGTTGTTGGAAGAGGGAGTTTACTATGACCAATGTGTTCTCTTGGCAAAACTCTATTAGCCTTTGCCCTGCTTCATTCTGTACTCCCAGGCCAAGTTTTCCTGTTACTCCAGGTAGCTCTTGACTTCTTACTTTTGCATCCCAGTCCCCTATTATGAAAAGGACATCTTTTTTGGGTGTTAGTTCTAGAAGTTCTTGTAGATCTTCACAGAACCGTTCAAGCTCAGCTTCTTCAGCATTACTGGTCAGGGCACAGACTTGGATTACTGTGGTATTGAATGGTTTGCCTTGGAAATGAACAGAGATCATTCTGTCGCTTTTGAGATTGCATCCAAGTACTGCATTTCAGACTCTTTTGTTGGCTATGATGGCTACTCCATTTCTTCTAAGGGATTCCTGCCCACAGTAGTAGATATAATGGTCATCTGAGTTAAATTCACCCATTCCAGTCCATCTTAGTTCGCTAATTCCTAGAATGTCGATGTTCACTCTTGCCATCTCCTGCTTGACCACTACCAATTTGCCTTGATTGATGGACCTGACATTCCAGGTTCCTATACAATATTGCTCTTTACAGCATCAGACCTTGCCTCTATCACCAGTCATCCACAACTGGGTGTTGTTTTTGCTTTGGCTCCATCCCTTCATTCTTTCTGGAATTACTTTTCCACTGATCTCCAGTAGCATACTGGGCACCTACCTACCTGGGGAGTTCATCTTTCAGTGTCCTATAATTTTGCATTTTCATACTGTTCATGGGGTTTTCAAGGCAAGAATACTGAAGTGGTTTGCCATTCCCTTCTCCAGTGGATCACATTCTGTCAAAATGATACCTAGTGAAGCTTAAAAGCTTCTGCACAGCAAGGGAAACCATTGACTAAACAACGAGACAACCTACTGAGTGGGAGAAGATATTTGCAAATGATACAACTGATAAGAGGTTAATATCCAAAATGTATAAATTGCTCACACAACTCAACATCAAAAAAACAATCAGATTAAAAACTGGACAGAACACCCTGAATAGACATTTTTCCAAAAAGAAAATGCAGATTGCTAATAGGCACATAAAAAGATGCTCAACATCACTAATCAGCAAAATTCAAATCAAAACCACAGTAAGAAATTACCTCACACCAGTCAGAATGGCTATCATCAAAGAGAACAAAAACAGCAAATAATAGTGAGGAAGAGAAAAGGGAACCCTTGTACACTGCTGGTAAAGAATATAAGTTGGTGCAGCAACTGTGGAAGACAGTAAGGAGCTTTCTCAAAAGTCTAATATTTTTATACGTTTTTAAAAATTTCAAATCAGTTTGAAAAAAACCCTAATACAAAAAAAATCAAATAAAATATGCAAAAATCTTGTGAATAAAATATTTCCCCCTTAGCAGTATTCAAATATATGCAAATTAAAATGACAATTAAATGAAGTCTTGACAAAGATTGAGTTTTATAATGCAGTGTGTTGGTAAAGACATGGTGAGGCATATCCTCATGTTTTCTTGATGGGAGTGAAAAAATATTCTGACTTTCTGAAGTATAACTCCTTAATATTAAGTGTCTTAAACATGTTCATACTCTACAAACTGAATATTCAACCTTCAGAGATTTTGTTACAGGGGATGTGTTAGGGGAAAGATTTTAAGTATACTTATTGAAGCAGTTTGTAATTCAAAACACTGAAAATAATCTAAACATTTTACAGCAGAAGCATGATTAAATTATATTTTATACATAAAATAAAAAATTATGCAACCATTAACAGTAAAAAGTTTTAAGGACAGAAAATGATACTGCTGGGTGAAGAGCAAAATATAGAATTGTATACAAGGTACTTCCATTTTTGCTTAAAACTATTTATACATAGCATTTCAAAAGGTCAGACACCTAATTATAAGTTGTGATTATCTCTGGGTGGTAGGAGTCAAAGGTTCTTTTTACTTGCTTTTTAATGGTTTATGTGATATTACTACAAGAGTGTAAGCCCCTGGAGTTTAGGAGCTATGCCTTGCTCACCGTTGATTATCTTCAGCTTCTTACACTGTCATAAGGAAGCAAGACCAATAAACCTTTATGGACTTAAAGACTGAATAGTTTTCTTTCTACTGCCAAGTTTTCTATAATCAAAACTATTATAAAAATTCTATTTTGATACAAGTATCTTCCCATTTTAAGGAAAAAAAATACAGTAAGACAAAACACAGCTAGATTTGTCAGTAAAAATTTAGTACAATTCAAATGCCCATATCATGTCTTTTAACTTACATTTTTAAGAAGTGTTTGATGACCACTGGAAAATGTTCATTATAAAATGTTTAGGAAATGAAATTGTACATGTAGTGTGATCTTTTTATGTGGGAAAAATCTCAGAGTTAAGACTTAGAATATAAGACCATTAACAGTAGTTGTTTCTGGATGTTGGAATTATTAAACTTATTTTCTTCCTCCTTTATCCTTTACCTCCTTTCAGAATTTCCCAGTGTAAGAATATATTATTGACATAATCATAAAATGTTTAACTCTTCATTTTTAAGAAGGATGTATATGTAGGGAAGGAGGGACAACAAATTATCTAAGTTGAAAGAATAATACAGCATCAAACAGAAATTAATGGTTGGACAGAATATTTAAAATCAGAAATAAATGCCAATGCTGCTGTGTGTGCTTATATTAAGGACTGGGGGGGAGGGAGAGAGAATGAATTGGAAGATCAGAAGTTCAGGGCTTCTTCCCTTAATTGCATCACACTTCTACAAGTCATCACACGTCAATGGCCTAGGTCACTCCAACTGAAACTATGAAAGAACTTCTGAGAAAAGCTCATCGTCTACAGGCAGCACCTCTACCAGGAGGAGGCGGTGTGCAGGCTGGGGAGGCTCTAACTAGTCCCTATCAGCCTGTTGGGTTCTATCCTATTACCAAGTGTCCTGAGAGAGTTCTCTACCCTACTACTGTGTCCCGGGTCATACCTGGTCTAAGGCAGTGCAGAGAACCCAGTGTGGCTCCCTATTAGGGCAGCAGCTCCTTTATTTTCCCTCTCAGATGGGGTCAGCATTTGGGGGGGGGGGGCTACAAAAGGAAAATACAGGTCTTATGATGGTTCTTCTTCATTTTTACAATGAATTTCTTTTTTTTTCTGTAAATAAGTGTAAGCCAGCATTAGTCCCTGTAGTAGTACTTGCTGTGTCTACTTAAAATATCCTCTTTTAAGGTTCACCATAGATTGATTGAATTAATGGAAAAGAAAAAAACACCAGATGTGAGGTCAGCGATCACACAACTTCTATAGACAGATCTCAGAAAGTTAGGAACAAGCCATTTAAGTTGAAAATCCATTATATGAGAAGTATTAAGGCACTTTCTGTCTTTAATCTTCTTAGATTATATAAAAATCCTGGCTTCAGACCAGAACTGGAGAGTGCTTATATGCTAGTGGAGCCTGGAAATTATTGCAAGTAAATTGCATCACTCTCTTTCTTAAATGTCCAAACAGTAAGTGCAGCATTTCCTGAGACCCACAAACACTCGGTCTACAGAGACAACTCAATTCAAAAGGCCTTCCAGATGTTGGGTCCAACTAATACCCTCTTTTCACTGTTTATTAAGATTATAGTTTGGATCTAATTTGAATACTTGCCAGACCATTTCCAGCAGAGCTCTTAAACCCACCTTCCTCCAGGTCCTTTGAGGCTTGTAATGGGATTCACCACAATTGGGCTCAAAGAGTTACTGCCCTGCATTCCCTCGGGAGAAGCAGGACACCCCCACTAAGTGAACAGAGAGCCAAGAGTTTGAACGCAGCTTACTTCAGGCTCAAAGAAATTTCTAAAAAGAAGAGAGTCTAGCTCAGTGATGTACCCAGTGAAGTTCCCAGAAGCAAGACTCTGGAATAAAAAGGAGAAAGCTGGTATAGAAAGAACAAGACCTCACAATGAGATGGCATAGCCTTGAACTCAGAGCAGGCTGGGGAGACCCAGGCACAGAGAGCCAGGGTCAGTGGCATCCAAGAAGTAGTGGACTTTGCATGTTGAATGGGATCAAGAGCTCTGGGGTGAAAGGAGTTGTGTGTGTGTGCTAAGCATGTCATATCCAGCAAGTGATCTTTGTTTTGGGTACATGTATGAAATAATTAAGTTTGATAAACTAAGTTTAATTAAGCTATAATTCAGGCTTTTGATTTTCCAGCAGTGTATATGGCTCAAGAGATGTAAGTTTTATCTGTTTAGAAGAACTCTTTTAAACCAGTGTATAAATCTGATTCTTAGTCAGTAGGGAGGGTGTTAGTCTGGGGGAAAGATACATTTTATTTTGTTGACCTTCCCGACCCATCCCATTTTAGTTAAAGCCAACAATCGAATGAAGAGCTTTGCTTGGTGACCTATGTCACAGTTTTGCATCGTCTATGAATACAATTTTAGACCAAACATTGTAGTTGTCATTTGCTGTGTTACTGTTTGTGTGAAAGCAATCCTGAGACTGATGGCCAGAAAGTAGGTAAAATTTCTTTCTGTTTCCCCCAATATTCTTCCCACAGTTAGTCAACCTACCATCAGAACATGTGTCCCTAAACACATACATACCTGCATACACACAAACACACACACACCACCACCACCACCACTATCTGTACATCCAGAAAACTTTACAGAGTTAAACAAGTTTTCCTTCTGGTACTTACAATCCCAATCACTCAACTGCTGGTAATACAGATAAAATGAGGATGCCCCCTCTGCAATGCCCCGCCTTGAGCTGTTACCTATGGAGACAGTTGACCAGAAACTATGTTGTCAGTTTCCCTATGTGTAAGTGGACTGATTCACCAAAAGTAGACATCAATTGACATGCTATTTATTTCTTTTCAGAAAAAAATACAAGTGCCCCATGGGCAGGATGCCTATGAGAGTTCAGTATTCTCCCCACAAAGAAATCTATTTGGAGAGAAGATTTATAATCAGATGGTTGTTGGATGAGCATCCAGTCTAAGCAAGAGCATCATTTATGATATTAATGATGGGTACCTTCAAGTTTTGTCAGACAGATTGCTGCCTCACCTTCCACTGTGGGTACATTCCAATAATCTCATGGTTGGCCTGGAGAGTCACGGTTACTCCCTACTCTCAGAGTTAAAGGTATACCAGCACACTGTATCCTCTGATCCTCTTTGCCATACACAATCCATGGGACACTAACCTTCTACAGGGATTCTGGCTCATACAATCTGGTTTCAGCTCCCTTAATTCCTACATCTTTTTAGTCACCAGTTCTAAGGAGGGGTTACATCTACTGATCACTGATTTCACTTCTTATATACAGGTTCTTCCTAGTTTCAGTCCAGAGGATACATTCAACTTTGTATTTAATGCTTTGCTCTTTTAATTATTTTTGCATCAAAAACAGATAAAAATTTGCTGTTACATAACGCAGACACTTAACACAACTATCAGTAGTAGTGTTGTATTAGTTAATTGAAGACAAGAGGGACTCAACCCTTTGACTATACAACACCTTAATTCAAAATTCATGAACCCACACTTATTCCTTTAGCTGCCACGAAGCTCCTATGATTCTTTCCTTTACAGTCACCAGACATCCACACAAATAAGCTTAAGTGAAAACAGGGGTGGCATTTCTCAGAGGATACTTCTGATAGAAACTAATGAGCAGGCCAAAACTGAACGGGAACTAGGACTTGGAAATGGGTCCTGAGATTGCTCTGAGTGGTTTGATAGTCTTCCTGATGATCAAAGGCTATGTGACCATTCGATTTTGCATCTGCATCTCCTTTTACTTTGGTCAGCTTCCTTTATTGTATATGGCCCAACTAGGCCATCAGCCCCAAGTCAATTAGATCTAGATAACCCAACAGCCTCATGTTCCAAAAAACAATTGAAGAGGGATGTCAAGATATTTGTATGTATGAAGGTCAAAATCAGATTACTGTAAATATGATAAAGCTACTCAATAGGATTGAGGGATAAATATGACTCTGAATTTACAGGATATTTTTGGCTTCAATTAGGATTTTAAAAACCTACTTGATTTTTTTATACATATACACATTGTATTCATTTCCTACAGCTGCCATAACATAGTGCCACAAAAACTGACTGACTTAACAGAATTTTCCTTCCTTATAGTTCTGGAGAGCAGAAGTCTGAAATCCAGGTGTTGGCAGGCCTTGCTGCCTCTGAAACCCCTCTGTGCCTTGACTATTCCCAGGTTTTGGTGGTTTGTCAGCAAACTTCAGCCGTCCTTGGTCTATAGATGCATCACTCTAATCCCCTGTCTTCACATGGTGTTCTCCCTGTGTCTTCACATCATCTCACCTCTATGGGTGTTTGACTGTATTCAAATGTCCCTTTTCTATAAGGACACTAGTCATACTAGATTAGGCCCATCCTAATGACCTCACTTCATTTGATTACTTCTGTAAAGGCCAGATTTCCAAATAAGGTCACATTCTGCAGTACTGGGGACTAAAACTTCAACATATATACTTTGGGGGGAAATAACTCAATCCATAAAACATATCTACAATTGTATAACAACAAAATATCAGAAAGAGAAATTAAGGAAACAATCTCGTTTGACATTGCATCAAAAAGAATAAAATATCTAGGAATAAACCTACCTAAGGAGACAAAAGATTTGTACTCTGAAAAGTATAAGATACTGATAAAAGGAACTGATGACAGAAACAGATGGAAAGATACACATACATGTATACATATGTTCTCGGATTGGAAAAATCAATGCTTTCAAAATGACTATATCACTCAAGACAATCTACAAACTCAATGTAATCCCTATCAAATTATGAATGGCATTTTTCACAGCACCAGAGCAAAAAAATTTTTAACTTTGTATGGAAACACAAAAGAGCCTCCATAGTCAAAGAAATCCTGAGAAAGAAAAATGGAGCTTGAGGAATCAGGCTCCTTTACTTCAAACTATACAACAAAGCTACAGCCATCAAAACAGTATGATACTGGTAGAAAAAAGAAATATAGATCAATGGAATAGGGCAGAAAGCCCAGAAATAAATCCACACACCTATGGCTAATTGATTTATGACAAAGGAAATGCAAATACACAATGGAGAAAAGAAAGTTTCTTCAATAAGTGGTGTTGGGAAAACTGTACAGCTACATGTAAAAGAACAAGATTAGAATATTCCCCAACACTATACACAAATAAACTCAAAGTGGGTCAAAGATCTAAATGTAAGACCTGATACTATAAATATCTTGCAGAAAAATGTAGGCAGAATAATCTTTGACATAAATTGTAGCAAAATATTTGCAAACAAAATGACAGACAAGGAGTTAATCTCTGAGATATACAAACAGCTCATGCAGTTCTATATCATAGAAAACAAAACAACCCAATCAAAAAATAGGCAGAAGCTCTAAATAGACATTTCTCCAAAAATGACATACAGATGGACAAAAAGCACATGAAAAGATGTTCAACATCACTAATCATTTGACAAATGCAAATTAAAACTACAGTGAGGTATCACCTCAACTGGTCAGAATGGCCATTATCAAAATATCTACAAACAAAAAATGCCAGAGAGGGTGTGCAGAAAAGGGAATCCTCCTGTGTTGCTGGTGGGAATGTAAATTGGTACAACCACTATGAAGAAGGATATGGAGGTTCCTTTAAAAACTAAAAGCAGAACTACCATATGATCCAGCAATCCTACACCTGGGCATACATCCAGAGAAAACCATAATTCAAAAAGATACATGCATCCCAATGTTCACTGCCATATTATTTACAATAGCCAAGACATGGAAGCAACCTAAATGTCCATCTACAGATGGATGGATCAAGTAGATGTGAGATATATATATATACACACACATATATATATTAATATTACCACATATATATATATACCATATATATATATGAATATTACTCAGCCATTAAAAAGAATGAAATAATGCCATTTGCAGCAACATGGATGGGCCTTAAGATTATCATATCAATACTAAGTGAAGCCAGAGAAAGACAAATCATGTGATATCATTATTATGTGTAATTTTGAAAAATTATACTTATAAATAAGCTTATTTATAAAACAGAAACAAACTTATAGATATCAAAAACAAATGTATGGTTACTAGAGGGGAAATGTCAGGGGAAGGGATAAACCAGGAGTTTGGGATTAAAATACACACACTACTGTAATCAAGATAGATAACCAACAAGGACCTACTGTATACAGCACTGAGAACTCTACTCAATATTCTCTGGTAACCTACATGAGAAAAGAAACTGAAAAATAATGAATATAACTGAATCACTTTGCTATACACCTGAAACTATCACAACATTGTAAATCAACTATACGCCAATAAAATGAATAAAATTAACCCCTCAAAACACATATAATGGTATATAAAGGCATCAGTCAGTCAGTCAGTTCAGTCGCTCAGTCATGTCCGACTCTGCGACCCCATGAATCGCAGCACGCCAGGACTCACTGTCCATCACCAACTCCCGGAGTCTACCCAAACCCATGCCCATCGAGTCAGTGATGCCATCCAGCCATCTCATCCTCTGTCATCCCCTTCTCCTCCTGCCCCCAATCCCTCCTAGCATAAGGGTCTTTTCCAATGAATCAACTCTTCGCATGAGGTGGCCAAAGTATTGGAGTTTCGGCTTCAGCATCAGTCCTTCCAATGAATACCCAGGACTGATCTCCTTTAGGATATAAAGGCATAGCTATGATCATATGCATAGATTTTTATTTCCAGTCAAGTTTTTCTCATTTATTTTCATTAACTTGACACTCTCTCGCCCTTCTCTTTCATTCTTCTCTTCAGCCCTGCCTTCTTCCTCAATTGAGGCAATTAATTTTTACAACCTGATACAACCTTCCATACTGTACTATATAATCCTACCCACACACATACAAATTTTTATTTTCCCCTTGAGAATAGGATATTACATACACTTTTCTCCATCTTTGCTTACTCAAAAGTACCTGTGGGAATTCCCTCCAAATTATCTGGTTTAGCTATATTTTTTTTTAATTGAAACAAGAAAAAGATTCCTTTGTGTAGATATGTCATAAATTATTTAGTTATTATTCTGTTGGTGGGCATTCTCTTTTCTCTTGTTTCTTCCCTCTGAATGATGCTGCTATAAACCTCCTTGAACATATATCTGCAAGCTGCTGGTTTTATTTCTAGGGGCTGCTTCCCAGGAATACAACTGTCGGGTCAACAGGTACATGTACTTTTAATTATAGTAGATGCCAAAAGATTTCTAGCACATCACATTTCACCAGCAAAATGTAAGAGTATGCTCCCCCTTTAACTCCACCAGCATATTGTATTATGGCTCTTTCTGCCAGTTTAAGCGTAAAATAGTATTTTATTATTGCTTACTTTGCCTTTCTCTGACAACTAGTGAATTTGGGCATATTCTGAAATGTTTGTTGGTTTTTTGGCCATTTGAATTTATTCAGTAAATTGTTCATTTATATCCTTTGATCATCTTTCTCCCATTTTGTCTTTTTCTCCAATTTAAGAGTTTTAATTTTTATATATAAGCTTTGTCACTTGCCTTACAGATGTATTGCCATTTATTTATTGACTAGGTAATTTTAAAATCACACACAACTATATTTTTCTTTATAGTTTTTGGTCCTGGTTTTAAAAGGTTTCATCCACCCCTGGAATATATATGTAGCCTACCAGGTTTTCAAACAATTCCTTCATTGTCTTTTTTATATTTAAAAGTTTAATGTATTTGAAGTAGATTTTTCCATGTATAACATTTAATGTAAGAGACAACTCTGTTTATTTTCTTCCAAATGAAGAGTCAGCATTATCTATTATATATTACATCTTTTCTTCATTGTTATATACTAATATTAAATTCTTATTCAAATTGAGATTTGCATCTAGCTCTAAGAGCTAATTCAAAGAAGAAACACTCAAGTCTAAAACGGAAACCAGTATTGTAGCCATGGGAGTTTTAGGGTGGTGGGAATTTAGGTAACTTATTATTCTTCCTTTGACTTAGCTGTGTATTTTGATTTTTCCTATAATGACTGTGCAGTACTGGTTTAACAAAAGTAAATAAATAAAGGAGAAAAAAACATAGTAAACACAACTAGTTTCATCATCTATAGTGTCCTAGGACAAAAACAAACTGTAGCTAGGGAGCAGCACTACTATTCCTGGAATGGAGAATTGAGAAGGGTTCCTCCCTGGGGGGAGGAGAGAAGCGAAATGTGATAGGGGTGTTCCCAGGAGATCCTGGAGAATCTCTTTAAAGGCCAATTGTCCCCTAAGTGAGGGCTGATTAAGTTTTGGGAAGTCATTTCCTTCATCCAAGGAGCTCATTGTGAAACAGGTTGTAAGGTAAGGATTTAAAATGCGATTAACAGGCATCACCAGCTTAATTGATTGGAAGAGCAGGTTGCTCTGAGCTGATGCAATAACTACCGGGCTAAGTGTCCTGTTAGAATGTGTGAAATGATGCAATTATTGCCTGTGTTGAACAGCAGCTCAATCACTGGCAGGAATTTGTGTGCTTCAAACAATACCTTGAATTGGAGATTAAAGGTCACATTCAAATTATGTGAAAGTGACCAGATTCCGGTAACCCCAGAGCACAGATCTGTCCCTAAGTGATGAGGTCAGTTAAGCCCTCAAGTCTCCATAAAACTCCCTCAGCGTGAGTAAAAGCCCTACAGGACATCTGCAGTCAGGGTTGTTGGCTCCCAGGGCAAAGTGCTCACCAGCAGCACAGCCCAAAGCAACCCAGCCAGACCCCTGACTTCTCTACCTGATGGTCATCCTAGTGAAGGTCAAAGGGTGAGAGCTGGGCCAAAACCTTCAACACTTTCCTGCAAGGCCTGGGACTGGGGGTGTTGAGATGGGTATCTGCAAATCAAAGTGCATACCAGAATTCCAGTTCAGGCAGAAGGAAATGTACAACAACCAGGAATAGTTTCTCCAAATCCACTTATCACAAACACAGCATCACATTTCTTGGCACTGCTTGGAAGATGCTCCTCAGAGAATGCACATGGCAAGATGCCAAAGTTGGGCTCAGTAAAACTAACGAGGTGGGAAGTCAGAACTTTGTGGTCCAAGGAAGCTATTCTCCGAAGGCATGCTAACATATGGCTGAAGTTTAGTATTGGGAGTTCATCACCTTCAAGGAACCTTCCTTGGAATAGTATTCCTCACAACTGAGTCCCTGATAATTAGTGACCTGCTTGATGATTCTTTGGAATAGAGCTTTCTATAATGATGGTGAAATACAAAACTATATGCATTGGCAGTCAGCCAAGCTGGGGGAAGGGATTACACCCTCTTGTGGCAGATGAAGGGCCTCATGGGATCTGAATGGAGGCCTTCTTGTAGGAAGGGGGTGTGGTGACAGGGCAACTCTGGTCTTCTCCGTTACCCCACAGATCTTGAGCTCTAGTGTTTCACTTTATCGTCATCATAATCATTTCAGTCGTGAACATTTTAAAGCAGGTGTTCTCACATAGCCACCTTGAGCATTAAACAATAAAAGTCGCAATTAAGCTTCCAACACTCTTTTAACTTAGAGAAATAGACATTCCTGGTGTGCCTTCCAAGGCAAACTGGCCAGGAGATAAGTGCCTCATTAAATATTGGGAGGTATCTTCCAAAAATTTTATCTTTGATTTTGGAATCCTTTGTATTGAATCCATTATTTATCTCAAAAATGGGTAAGATCAAAAGGGCTTCGTTTTCTTTTCTAGATGACTGCTATTATTTTTACTTCCCATCAGTTAAGGAGGTTTTTTCACTTGTTACTGCTTTTTGTTTCGTTTTTGCTTTTTACTATTTTTCCCCTTCTGCCAGGGATGTTTGTTATAGGACAGTCTTTATCAAATATGGCACTTGAAGTTTGAGTCCCAGATGTACCAGACTATAATTCAGATTAAACTAGCTTTGAATCCGGTGAGAAACTTCCTTAATGCACACAAAGTAGACCCGTGAGAAGTCCTTTAAACACTAGAGTTTCTATAGACTAACTTAAGCTGCACTAAGCCCAGTGTTCTAACATTCAGTGGATGTGAAGGCCTATCCATCTGCATGGAAAAACTTGGCCGAATATTAGATATTTCCAGGTGTTTGTTATCTTTCCTTTTCTCCTTTGCCTTTAGCTTGTCTTCTTTTCTAAGCTATTTGTAAGGCCTCCTCAGACAACCATTTTGCCTTTTTGCATTTCTTTTTCGTGGGGATGATCTTGATCACTGCCTCCTGTACAATCTCACAAACCTCTGTCCATAGTTCTTCGAGCACCCTGTCTATCAGATCTAATTCCTTGAATCTGCTTGTCACTTCCACTGTACAATTGCAAGGGATATGATTTAGGTCGTATCTGAATGGTCTAGCGGTTTTCCCTACTTTCTTCATTTTAAGTCTGAATTTGGCAATAAGGAGTTCATGATCTGAGCCACAGTCAGCTCCTGGTCTTGTTTTTGTTGATTGTATAGAGCTTCTCCATCTTTGGCCGCAAAGAATATAATCAATCTGATTTCAGAGTTGGCCATCTGGTGATGTCCATATGTAGAGTCTTCTCTTGTGTTATTGGAAGAGGGTGTTTGCTATGACCAATGTGTTCTCTTGGCAAAACTCTATTAGCCTTTGCCCTGCTTCATTCTGTATTCCAAGGCCAGATTTGCCTGTTACTCCAGGTAGCTCTTGACTTCTTACTTTTGCATCCCAGTCCCCTATTATGAAAAGGACATCTTTTATAGGTGTTAGATCTAGAAGGTCTTGGAGGTCTTCATAGAACTGTTCAACTTTAGCTTCTTCAGCATTACTGGTTGGGGCATAGACTTGGATTACTGTGATATTGAATGGTTTGCTTTGGAAACGAACAGAGATCATTCTGTTGCTTTTGAGATTGCATCCAAGTACTGCATTTCAGACTCTTATTGACTGTGATGGCTACTACATTTCTTCTAAGGGATTCTTGCCCACAGAAGTAGATATAATGGTCATCTCAGTTAAATTCAGCCATTCCAGTCCATCTTAGTTCGCTGATTCCTAAAATGTCGATGTTCACTCTTGCCATCTCCTGTTCAATGACTTCCAATTTGCCTTGATTCATGGACCTAACGTTTCAGGTTCCTATGCAATATTGCTCTTTATAGCATTGGATTTTACTTCTCTCACCTGTCACATCCACAACTGGGTGGTGTTGTTGCTTTGGTTCCATCTCTTCATTGTTTTTGGAGTTATTTCTCCACTCTTCTCCAGTAGCGTATTGGACACCTACCGACCTGCAGAGTTCATCTTTCAGTGCCGTATCTTTTTGCCTTTTCATACTGTTCATGGGGTTTTCAAGGCAAGAATACAAAGTGTTTTGCCATCCATTTTCCAGTGGACCACATTTTGTCAGAACTCTCTGCCATTACCCATCTGTCATGGGTGGCCCTACATGGCATGGCTCATAGTTTCATTGAGCTAGACAAGGCTGTGGTCCACGTGGTCAGTTTGGTTAGTTTTCTGTGACTGTGGTTTTGATTCTGTCTACCTTCTGATGGATAAGAATAAGACGCTTATGGAAGCTTCCTGATGGGACCGACTGACTGAGGGGGAAATGGTCTTGTTCTGATGGGTGGGGCCATGTTCAGTAAATCTCTAACCCAAATTTCTGTTGAAGCCAGGACTGTGTTCCCTCCCTGTTGCTTGCCCTAAGGCCAAATATAGAAAACCTTCCTCAATGCAAAGAAATAGAAGAAAACAATAGAATGAGAAAGACTAGAGATATCTTCAAGAAAATTAGAGACACCAAGGGAACATTTCATGCAAAGATGGGCACAATGAAGGACAGAAATGGTATGGACCTAACAGAAGCAGAAGAGATTAAGAAAAAGTGGCAAAAATACACAGAAGAACTATACAAAAAAGATTTTCATGACCCAGATAATCATGATGGTGTGATCACTCACTTAGAGCCAGACATACTGGAATGTGAAGTTAAGTGAGCCTTACAAAGCATCACTACAAAGCTAGTGGAGGTGATTGAATTCCAGTTGAGCTATTTCAAATCCTAAAAGATGATGCTGTGGAAGTGCTGCACTCAATATGCCAGCAAATATGGAAAATGCAGCAGTGGTCACAGGACTGGAAAAAGTCAGTTTTCCTTCCAATCCCAAAGAAAGGCAATGTCAAGGAATGTTCAAACTACCGCACAGTTGCACTCATCTCACCCACTAGCAAAGTAATGCTCAAAATTCTCCAAGACTGGCTTCAACAGTACTTGAACTGTGAACTTCCAGATGTTCAAGCTGGATTTATAAAAGGCAGAGGAACCAGAGATCAAATTGCCAATATCCGCTGGATTGTCAAAAAAGCAAGAGAGTTCCAGAAAAACAGCTACTATTGCTTTATTCATTATGCCAAAGCCTTTGACTGTGTGGATCACAACAAACTGTGGAAAGTTCTGAAAGAGATGGGAATACCAGACCACCTGACCTGCCTCCTGAGAAATCTGTATGCAGGTCAAGAAGCAACAGTTAGAACTGGACATGGAACAACATACTGATTCCAAATTGGGAAAGGAGTACGTCAAGGCTGTATATTGTCACCCTGCTTATTTAACTTATATGAAAATCATGAGAAATGCTGGGCTGGATGAAGCAAAAGCTGGAATCAAGATTTCTGGGAGAAATATAAGTAACTTCAGATATGCAGATGACACCACCCTTATGGCAGAGAGTGAAGAAGAACTAAAGAGCCTCTTGATGAAAGTGAAAGAGGAGAGTGAAAAAGTTGGCTTAAAGCTCAACATCCAGAAAACTAAGATCATGGCATTTGGTCCCATCACTTCATGGGAAATAGATAGGGAAACAGAGGAAATAGTGTCAGACTTTATTTTTGGGGGGCTCCAAAATCACTGCAGATGGTGACTGCAGCCATGAAATTAAAAGATACTTGCTCCTTGGAAGAAAAGCTATGACCAACCTAGATAGCATATTAAAAAGCAGAGACATTATTTTACCAAGGTCCATCTAGTCAAATCCATGGTTTTTCCAGTGGTCATGTATGGATGTGAGAGTTAGACTATAAGAAAGTTGAGTGCCAAAGAATTGATGCTTTTGAACTGTGGTGTTGGAGAAGACTCTTGAGAGTCCTTTGGACAGAAAGGAGATCCAATCAGTCTATCCTAAAGGAAATCAGTCCTGAATATTCATTGGAAGGACTGATGCTGAAGCTGAAACTCCAGTACTTTCGCCACCTGATGCGAGGAGCCTAGTCATTGGAGAAGATTCTGATGCTGGGAAAGAATGAAGGTGGGAGGAGAAGGAGATGACAGAGGATGACATGGTTGGATGGCATCACCAAAGCAATGGACATGAGTTTGAGTAAGCTCCAGGAGTTAGCAATGGACAGGGAGGCCTGGCGTGCTGCAGTCCACTGGGTTGCAAAGAGTCGGACACAACTGAGTGACTGAACTGAACTGAACTGAGGTGTTTATTATAAGCTGTATGAAAGAAAAGTGGGCACAGTGTTCTTTTACTGACTGGAACTTATATCTGACATGTGATGCATGCAGTGAATTGTTGAACAGACCCAGGTGTGCCAGACCCTAGTTGAGATACAAATTCAGCTTTAAATCATTACCACACATGTGACAGTGGGTGAGAACAGAAATTGCCTCTTTAAGACACACAGAGTGGACTTGTCTAAAGTTCCAGGCCACAGAGCACTGAGAGAGTTTATAAATCCCAGCGTCCTTAGTTCCTATGAGCAAGTCTTGGTCTCCAGGTTTGGGAACTCAGTATCTTGCAAAGTCGACCTTTCCACTTGGGAGAATTTGGGTTTTCCTGACATGATGGGATAAAGCGATGAAATAGCCATTGTTCTCCATTCCCCCACCCCTGCCCCACACAGACTCGCCCTGTCCTCACACAGTCCTACCCATCATACCAGTTCTCTGGCTTTGCTGGAAGGGCTGAGGAGGAGAATGTGGATGGAGCCTTGAAGCTGGGCAACCTGGTGTTGAGAGCAGCAGAGGATATGAGAGGGTGGAACTGGACAGAGTAACAGGGCATCTGAGGAAGTGCTGCTCAAGAAACCTGCACAGCCTGTGTGTGGAACAAAAGAAACAAGCCAAGGGCTTCAATTGTTCTGACCCATCTTGGAGACAGACAGCACCTCCTCTTACCATCTACTTTTCACCCATTCTCCCTTCACCAATTAAGCAGCTTGACTTTCTTAGGGGTGTGGGTGGTCACATGAACCTTCACTTTGAGGTTTGGGTGGGGAACTCCTATTCTCTCCCCCACCACTTCTCCCACAATGTTCTCCAGGGTCAGAGAAAGCCAATCCCTGGAGTGTGCTGGGGAGGGAGACTGGTTTCAGCCAAGCAAGTGGCTAAATTATGGGGTGTGACCTGGGAAGCCAACCATGTGGCCCTCAGATCCTGTCCCGGGAGGCCAGGAATGGAGACAGAATTCTAACCATGTGCTGGGAATCTAAGGCTGACTGGCTTCAGTCATTATTAAGTTCTTTATTATCTTTGCCTAGCTCATCTGGCAGAGAAGGCAATGGCACCCCACTCCAGTACTCTTGCCTGGGAAATCCTGTGGACAGAGGAGCCTGGTAGGCTGCAGTCCATGGGGTCGTAAAGAGTCGGACATGACTGAGCGACTTCACTTTCACTTTCCACTTTCATGCATTGGAGAAGAAAATGGCAACCCACTCCAGTATTCTTGGTTGGAGAATCCCAGGGACGGGAGCCTGGCGGGCTGCCGTCTATGGGGTCACACAGAGTCGGACATGACTGACGTGATTTAGCAGCAGCAGCTCATTTGGGCTAGGATTTTTGTTCTTGCAACCAGGAGTTTCCTAATCTGCTATTTTGACCATGTCGCTTTGGGGACTAAGTCACATGACTGAAAAATACCTCTTGAAGCTTTCTCTCAATGACACTGTTCCCTTGGAATGAGCAGAACAAATCTTCCCCCTCAGACAGGTGATTCTTGTAGTTTCTCTCTCTAGCCTCTTCTCAAGACTAACTTTCCCAGTTCCTTTATGCTTTTATGGTATTTACTCAAAGAACACAAAGGTGAAAGATCAGATGCCAAGTTCCCTCCTCAGAAGGGTGTAGAGCTCCTTATCTGAGTTGTTTTCCTTCCCTTTGGAAAAACAAAGACTATTTGAAGCTCCTAGTGCTGTGCTTAGTCACTCCGCTCAGTCGTGTCCAACTCTTTGCGACCCCATGGACTGTAGCCCTCCAGTCTCCTCTGTCCATGGGTATTCTCCAGGCAAGGAGACTAGAATGGGTTGTCATGCCCTCCTCCAGGGGATCTTCCTAACCCAGGGATTGAACCTGCATATCCTGCATTGGCAGACAGATTTTTTTACCATCTGAGTCACCAGGGAAGCCCTGAAGCTCCTAGGTATTCACTTCAAAAAGGGTATTCTGACCACACAGCGCCACATGAGCCACTACTGGTGGTTCTTTCCTGTAAGTCACATCAGCTTTCCTTGGGTCATCTACTGCTTATACATAAGCTTACAAAAACATACGCTGATCTTTTCTAAGTTACAGGAAACTATTTTTCAAGTGTTCTCTTGAACAATAGTGCTCTTTCCCACTAACCACTGGCCTTCTGCCCTGAAGATGGGAAGAATGGAGAGGACGTGTCAGGGCATTGACCAACGAATGAACAATCCTCCATTAGTGCTACAACAGGACAAGCATGGGGACTGTTGGGTTGAATGAGAAGATCCTCAGAGCACAGGACTGGCTCATATATTGCAGAACCTGGTTCAGAGCCTTGCAAACTAGGAGCTTAACCTATGCATCAAGAATGGATGAGCAAACCAATGAATGAAGAGTGTGTGCATTCTTGGGGCAACAAGGAGGGTAATGTGATGAGAGCAAGGGCGCCTTGGTTCATAAGAGAAGGTGGCAGTAGATGATACTGTGGAGTCAGAGAATGAAGAGCCATGAATGCCAGGCAGGAACCCTGGTTGGGATTAGCCTGTATGGCAGCAGGAGAAATGAGCTGCGGCATTAAGATCCCAGAACCCTAACCCCAGTTCCACCATGAACTCTGTCACTTCCCCTCTTCAAAGCCTTCAGTTTCCTCTCAGATAAGGTGAGTCAATCAGAATGTGGGTTTCTCTCCCATCTAGAATTGAGATACAAGACTTGCAGGCACTAGCAGGACCCAGAGCACCACTGGCCGCATCAAAGCCTGTGTGCCAGGGGGTGCTTCCCTGCACACTTCCTAGCACACGATGTCCCACTGCTTTGTGTTCATCTTTATCCTCCAGTCTGACTATTCTCAAAGTTAAAGGCTTCATCATACTTTTTATGTATCTATGTGATGCTTAGCCTATCAATAAATTGAGAATTACAAACTGGCAGCCCATGGACTCCATCCAACCAACAGAAGCATTAATGTTTATTAATACTTTGGCTAAGGGACGTTGTAGGCAGCATAATGACGTCTGAAAGACCTTCGTGTCCTAATCCCCAGAATCTGTCATCTAACACCTTCCATGACAAAGGGGATTTTGCAGATGTGATTAATTTTTTTTAAATGGCGAGATTATCCAGGATTATTTGGTTGATCCCAGTGGAGCTTCCCAGGTGGCCATGTATCTGCCACATGCATCTGCCAGGAGACACAAGAGACACAGACTCGATCCCTGGATTGGGAAGATCCCTTGAAGAAGGAAAGGGCAACCCACTCCAGTATTCTTGCCTGGGAAATCCCATGAACAGAGGAGCCTGGTGGGTTACACTCTGCGGACTTGCAAAGAATTGGACATGACTGAGTGCACGTGCACACACAATGTAATCACAGGACTTAGAAAATGGAAGAGAAAGGCAGAGTCAGAACCAGAGAGATGGTCTTATGAGAAAGACTCGACTGCCCATCACTGGTTTTGAAGATGGAGAAGGGGACTATGAGCCAAGGAATACAGGTGGCCCCTAGAAACTGAAAACAAATTCTCTCCTAGAGCCTCCACAAGGAACATAGCCCTGTCAGTACCCTAGTTTTAGCCCAGCGAGACCCACTTCAGATTTCTGACTTTCAAATAATAAATTTAAAAATAATAACAATCATAATAAACTTACATTGTTTCCAGCCACGAGGCCTGTCATAATTTGTTACAGAAATAACACAGGAGAAAAATCTGAAAGCCTTAGGCAGAACAGGCCCTCCCCATGCCAGTCAGGCCTATTACTTCTGATTGTTCACCACTAGGGTTGATTTGCTCATTTCTGCTACATTTGTGACCTGTGCTTGAGCCACTGTCATCTTTCAAGTTACTAATTGGATACCAAGAACACAAGGCTAGGTATCAGGAGAAGATGATGGCCCTTAATTCTTCCAAAAACTGGTGAAAGGATTGGTTGACCTCATTTGCCCCCTGTTTCCTTGTCAATAGGGTTAAGGGGTGATACGAGACAGTCTTCAAGGACTCCTACTCTAGAGGGTCATGGTTCTACTACTAATTAGTGATAGTTCACTAACTTATCGCCTGCATAGAATTTGGGTTTCAATGCTGCAGTGACTATTGCTGTCCTAGTGATTGGGATATAAGTAGCTCCTCAGTATCTTCTCTGGTTGCTCTGGGTGGCAGCAGTCAGAAAACATTGATCAAGTGCCTGCCCAAGAAGGACCTGCACAGCAAGGGAAGAACAAGGACTTGGGCACTCATCCCTGAGCTAGCTATATAGATGCAGTGATAGAAGAGGCCACAATGACCAGACCTAAATTCTGTGTAGCACAAGAGGCATTTACGTTTGTTAAAAGCAATTAAATAATTGAGCAATGCATCATGAACAAACTCGGTTTGTTGTTCTATACAGTCAAGGAATGAAAGTTCTTCCATTGTCTGCCCCTCAGGCTCTTTCCTATCTCCCCTCTTCCCTAACATTCCAAGGTATGGATATTGATCCTGTGTGTGTGTGTGCGCGCACGTGCATGCACGCACGTGCTTAGTTGTGTCTCTTTAGGACTCCATGAACTGCAGCCTGCCAGGCTCCTCTGTTCATGAAATTTTCCAGGCAAGAATACTAGAGCAGGTTGCCATTTCCTACCCCAGGGGATCTTCCTCACCCAGGGATCAAACCCTCTTATGTTGTAGGCAGATTCTTTACCAATCCTATAACTGTTCTTTATTGCTTTTCTTTCTTCCTAATAGAAGTACTGGTATGTATTAAAGATGAGCAATTTTTTTTTTCTCCACTGGACTTAGACCAGAGCAGGATGGTTAAAATACAAAAGCAGAACATGGAATATTCTAAGAAGTAGAAAAGGTGGTAAGAGTGTTCCCAAACTCAGTTCAAAGCAATCTGCTTGACATTTTCCCACTCTGAGGGAATTTCTACCTTAGGTGTCTTGATCAGCTAGGGGTGGAGCTTGACTATCTTGCTAAATCAGAGTCTTTCCCAGTAAATGTTTTTAATGGCCTTAATTTTTTGACTGGTAAAACTCTTATCTTAAAAAAAGGAATAATGTCCCTTCCTGTCATGTACAGGCAGTAAAATGAGTCAGGTTCTAGTCAATGGCCCCTATCCCTTCAGTTCTTGTTCCCAAGCTGTTCTGAAGGACTACCAGATTTCCTGCCAAGGGGAGCTTGTGAAGTTCTAGAGGTACAACTCATAGCATCCATGGAATGGACAATCTTATCTTATCCTGTGACCCTACCTGCCTATATACGGAGACGGGCATCTACAGATCTGCAAGAGAGAAGAGGAGTTCACAGCCCCAAATATTTTTCCATCACCATGTTGTAGGGGGTAAATCTCCTGGCTGTGAGAAGATTGTAAAATAGATATCACTGGCTACATGGTCTCCAATTTGAATTCATTTCTGACTGAAGCCCATATTCCACTACACCAGTAGGGAATGTCACCCCTCCTTCTCTCATCTGTGATATGCTTTTGTTCTGGATTCCAGCAAAAAGTCAACACGTCCAGAGTGGGAGTGAGACATCTACTGTCCAAGTCCACCTGAGGCCATGGGCTGGTGATCTCTGCTGCTTGTGTCCCACCCTTGGGGCACAGAATGTTCTGACCAGTCTGTTTACTGCCGTTTTGCCTCAATATACCATGCACCACTCCCTGGAGTCCTGCTGCCCCCAAGGTACTGCCCATGGCCTCCTTCCTACTATGCCTGGACACCCGTCCTCTCTCCTCTCCCTCCTGCCCTGGAGAGAGTGACCTTTCTCCAATGTGAGAGTGAAGCTCCAAGCTAACCTAGATAGCTAACCTTCAAGATAGCTTCTTATATCAGCAAATTCACTTCTCCCTCTTAACTCTCCCCAGTACCCCAGGAATCAGACTTTGGAAAACAAAAGCTGAAAAGCCTGCTAAGTCACTTCCACTTTCCAGCCTGCCTTATACCTCCTGAGATAATGTACATGGAATAGACTCTCAGTTTGAATGAAGGAAGGAGAAAAATCCATGGAGAAAAGGCCCAAATACCATAAAACAATATCTAGCCACAACAGGCACTCTTCTAAATGGTAACCCAGGAAAGGTTGCCAACTCTGGCCTCCTGAAAGGCAAGTATGCTGTGAATACACCTTTCTACCGCTTCAATGCTTTCCCAGCATTAAGAACACAAAAGAGAGACTCAGTGTTCTTTCTTCTTTCTTATTGGCATTATAACACAAAAGGCTGAATTCGAAAGCTTTCTGTTCAAAAAGGTAAGTTTCTCCTCTCCTCATCTTACTGTTTTACTGTGTAGCAAAAGCACCCCTCAGATCTTATCGAGGTTCATAATTCTATACACTTACCTCAAGAATTCATCTCCTTTGCCTTGAGCTAGCTAAAAATATCTGCTCATCATGTTCAGTTTTTTTTCCATTTTAATAATGGAAAATTTCTTCCACTATTATTTCCATTTTAATAACAGTTCTTATTTAACCCAATATATTAAAAGGTACCATTTTAATATGTAACCAATATAAAATAAAGAGATTTTACCTTTTTTGGTGTTAGGTCTTTGTAATTTGGTGTGCATTCTAACTTATGACACATTTCCATCTGGACTAGCCATTTGTAGTGAGTGGCTACTTTCATTTTTTTTTTTTTAATAACTGGCAACCTGAGAAATTAGTCTGGGTTATCTTGCTTGACCTAATGTACTAAATACAGTGCTCTGAATTTGACCACAGTGGCTCAGAAATAGAATTAAACTACTTGACATGGGCACATCGGCAAGGTACCTGTTACAGAAATAGTAAGGCAGAGGAGGGTACAGGAAGTAAAAATAAGAATTTTTAACCAAAATATCTCCATTTGTACTTTACATAGAGATTTCAGAGTATAAAGTAGAAGGTGTCAGGGAATTCAGAGGTGTCAAGAGAAAATGTTCAAATTCTGAAGTATTTTGCACAGAAAGACTTACAAATGGATTCTTTCAGAACTATCGACATTTGGTTAGAATTTGAAGTGTATTTCATAAAAACATTATCAACTATAGTTTGCTTCCCAGGTGAGCCCAGAGATACCATGGTTAAAACAAAGCAGAAAAACCTCAAATTTTCTCATTTCTCTTTATGCCATTTTAATAGAGAAGGAAAGCTAAGAAAGTGGTCAGCTTCATTCATGTTTTTTGATCTGAAGAAAAATGGACTTCCAAAAGTTTGAGATGGTTAGGGAATTAACTTCTTTCATTATGTCCACTTTTACTTTCTTCTGTGTTCTTAGTTCTGTAGTGCTATTGCCAATAATCTGAGGGGGTATCAGACACAATCACAGACAATGGAATGCAGTTCAAAAGAGAAGAAAGAAGGAGAATTTTTAGAGAAACAGGTAATATGACAGAAAATTCAGAGAAATGGGAAAAAGCCAAGGAGTAAAAGTGAGAGGCATGCTTGTGATAAAGGGGTTACCTGAGGTGTCCTTAATAGAACTGAGAAATGAGGAGAAAGTACAAAATTACCCCAAGGAAGAGGCAGGATAGACATGTGCAGAAATCAAAATCCAAATGTCTTTAGGACCAGGCAGTGAGTGAAGGGAATTGGCTGGATATGAAAGAATAGGAAATAAAGACAAACAGCAGAGTCCAGGAAATTTTAACTTATTTTTTTTCAAAATATAACTAAAAGTCAAAGCAAATCCAAACATGAGCTGAGTTTTGTCTGCTGGCCACCTTCAGCAAAGATACTAAAAGCAGGACGTCTTGAGCCAAACTAGCTAGTTTCACATCCCTGCTTCATCACTTCATGGTTCTGTGACCTCAGTTTCTTTGTGTATATAAGGATTGCTCCCACTTCATAGGATTGTTGTGAAAAT
The DNA here is from genome assembly GCF_019320065.1 of Cervus canadensis. Classification (NCBI taxonomy): domain Eukaryota; kingdom Metazoa; phylum Chordata; class Mammalia; order Artiodactyla; family Cervidae; genus Cervus; species Cervus canadensis. The sequence continues at coordinate 44,938,807 of NC_057388.1, forward strand.
TATGTATGTTACCATAAGTAAGTGCTCTGTACAGGACCCAGCGGGCCTCAAACAGGTGCTCAGTAAGCATCCTCTAGAATATAATCCCCTTATCAATCGATCTGTTGCTGTCCTCACCATGCCTACTGTAGTGTCTGGCTCTCAGTAGGTACTTGGTGCTTGTTAGATGAGTGAAAAGATGAAGGGAAGAGAGTCATTACAGGAGAGGGATGCAGGGTTATACAGTTCTCCATACTGACTTGGAGGCACTTCAGATTAGAGTGATCACTAGGCTATATTTTAGGGAGTAGAGAGTATAATGATTTCAAGAATCCAAAAACATTTAAGAACTAAAATGCACCTTACTTCTGCTCTGTGATGGTTAAATTTATAAGTCCATTTGACCAAGTCATGAGATGCCTAGATATCTCATTAAACCTTATTTCCAGGTTTATCTGCAGAAGGTGTTTCCAGAGAGACTGGCATTTGAGTCTCCCACTTGGCATGAGTCAAGTGGGCTGAGTAATGTAAATTTTCCTTCCCAATATTGGAAATGCTGTTAGACCAGCTAAAAATATTGTTAGGCAGATTGGGCATCATCCAATCTATTGACAGTCTAAATAGGACAAAAAGGCAGAGGAAGGTTGAACTTGTTCTCTGCTTGACTGCATAAGCTGAGACATCAATCTTTCCTGCCCTCAGCACTCTGACCTGAAGGCTCAGATTGGAATCTACACCATTGGCTCTCGTTCTCAAGCCTCTGAGCTACACCACCAGCTTTCCTGAGTCTCCAGCTTGCAGATGGCAGACCAAGGGACCTCTCAGCATCCTTAGTCACATGAGCCAATAATTTATGTATAACTTTCTAAGTTTTATAGATATATCATCTCCTGGCTCTGTTTCTCTAGAGAACCCCAATACATGGTCTAAACCTGAAACCAACACCCAAAGAGACTAAAGCAGGTGTGCAAACCAGGTAGCCTAATGAGGAAGTAACATTTGTATCTTTGTGTGCTTCAAAAATGCTATTTTGCATCAGAGAAATGCAAATTATAACCACAATGAGCAATCATCTCACACCTGTCAGAATCACTATCATCAAAAAAAGAAAAAAAAAAACCAAGTAAATGTTGGCAAGGATGTGGAGGGAAACGGGAACGTTTGCGCACTGTTGGTGGGAATGTTAGATGGTATAGCTATTATGGAAAACTGTATGGGTATTTCTCAAAAAAAATAAATAGAACTACCATATGATCTAGTAATCTGCTTCTGAGTATTTATTCAAAGAAATGAAAATTCTAACTTAAAAAGATATGCACCCCCACATTCACTGCAGGATTATTTATAACAGCCAAGATGTGGAAACCACCTACATGTTCACCAACAGCTTAATAAAGAAATCTGGCATATATGCACAATGGAGCATTATTCAGCCATAAGAAGAAGGAACTCTTGCCATTTCCAACAACATAGATGAACTTCGAGGGCATTATGCTAAGTGAAATAAGTCAGATAAGACAAATAATCTCTATATCTCTCTTATGTGCAATAGACAAAATAATCACAAAACAAAGACCCAATTGCAAACTCACAGATACAGAAAACAGACTTGTGGCTGCCAGAAGTTGGGTGGGGATTAATAAGTGAAGGGAGTCTAAAGGTAATAAGAAGGAAAAATAATTTGGAGTATGATTAACACAGAGACTATCATGTCCTGGGAAAATTGATTCATGGAGATAAAACTCCTAGTAGGTTGGGGTCTACTAGAAGTAATACTAAGTACTTGCTCTAGATAATCATCATTTTAATTTTTTCAGAGCTATTGGCATTCTATGATATGACATGATCCTTAAATCAGGAAATACATACAGAATATTTTTATCTACTCTAACAACTTTTATCAACAAGCTTATGTATTCTCTGAGCAGTTCCCAATATCACTGTTGCCAGCGCTTTTTTTTTTTTTTTTCACGATTAGCGATTTCACTTGGTAATTTTTTTCCATTATGGTGCATTGCATTGTCAGTTACTTGGGGGGAAAATGCCCTTACAGGAACTTGACCTCTGAACAACATAAGCAACATGAACCAGATTTACCTTCCCACCTGAAACACCAAAAAAGTAAAGATGTATTTACAACAATGGTTCCCAAGACTTGGACGTCAGGCTGGTAAGACAGTGACCTAAAGAGGCAGGGCGGGGGGAGAATAAGGGGAGCCCTACAATTGCCCCTCTTCACTACCTTGAGTTTATAGGCCATGGGACAGGGAGAGGAAACACAGAGGGAGCCAGTAGACTCCCTGGGTTGAGAAAACAGAGCTGAGTCTAGGAAGACCAAGGCAGCACATATTCCAATAGACAGGTCTGCAGAAGGTCCTCCTTGAGTACTTTAGCACACTACTCTACTGCAGGGGAGGAAACTGTTGGAGGCTGAGGACAGAACCACCTGAAGGAATTAGAGGAATATTCCTACAAGCCAGATTGGAAAAATCCACAGGGCACTGGTTAGAGTACTCAGAAAGTTTGCCTCAATAATGAGCACTAATTAATTCTAGACAAAACCCTGCTATGATCTTGTCTAAAAAAGTTTACGAGCCATGGATGGACCTTGATGGCATTATGATAAGTGAAATAAGCCAGACAAAGACAAATAATGCATAGCATCACTTAAAAAAAAATCCTACATATAAGTCAAACTTATAGAAACAGTAGAAAAGTGGTTGCTAGGGAGTGGGCTAGGCGAGGGGTAAAGGAAATAGGGGTTGTAAAAAGGGTACAAATTTTCATCCATAAGTTAAATAAGTTATAAGAATCCAAAGTAAAGCAAGGTGACTATTTGGCTGACTATATAAGGTAATAAGTGTGTTAACTAGATGACTGGAATTTTTTCACAATGTATATGTGGTGATTTGATTTTGATTTCAAAAAATCAAATATGTAATGATTTGATTTAAAAAAAATCACCAATTGTGGTGATTTGATAAACATATTTTATGTTTAAATATAATTTCATTTGTCAATTATACCTCAACAAAGCTGAAAAAAGAAAGAATGCTGAGGCATAAGATCTGAAAGGTTAAACTTATCTCCAATAACTTTGAGTCCAGAACATCAAGAATATTCATAGAAACACAAAAGTATATCTAGTGTTCAACAATGTCCATTTCATAATGTGTGCTATCCAATAAAAACAGTTATAAGGCATAAAATAAACAGGAAAATATGACCCATAGTGAGAAGACATTAATCAAAACCCAAGAATCATCATAGGTCTTGGAATTAATAAAGTACATTAAAATGGCTATGTTGTGTTCCATATGATCAAAAAGCCAAAGGGAAAGTGGAATATGTAAAGTAGAGATACAGATGGCATTTTTAAAAGACTCAAATTGGACTTCTGTAGAAGCAAACTACAATATGTAAGATTTAAGAAAAAAAAAACCCAATACTTAATGGGATTAATGGCAACTTAGAAATTGAAGACAGAATAATGATTTTGCAGATATAGCAATAAAAATTATCCAAAATGAAACACAGGAAGAAAAATAACAATAGTGGGTTTTATCACAGATGTTCAAACCTAGTTCAATATTTGAAAAATCAGTTAATGCCATCAATCATGTCAACAGGTTACAGAAGAAAATAATTTGATCACATTGACAGATGCAGAAAAAGCATTTAACAAAACAAAAAAAACCCATTAGTAAAAATTCTCAATAAATGAGAAACAGAAGGGAACTTCTTCAACTTGATAAAGAATATCTATAAAAAATCTACAGTTAACATACTTAACAGTGAGAAACTTGAAGTCCTCCCACCAAGATGAGGTACAAGACTAAAATGTCCCATCTCACTACTCCTATTCAACATACATGTTCTATTAATGCAGTAAGATAAGAATAGGAAATAAAAGGTTTACAGATTGGAAAGGAATAAAACAAAAACTTTCTCTGCAGATGACACGATCCAAAAAATGGATAAACTCAAACTCCTGGAACTAGTAAGTGATTATAACAAGGTTGCTGGATATGTGGTTAATAATTGACAAAAGTTAACTACTTTTCTATATTCCAGCAGTGAAAAACAAGTAGAATTTGAAATTAGAAAACAATGTCATTTACATCCAATCCATCCAATACCCCCATCCAATGAGGTACTTGGAATAAATATAAGTTTTTTAAAAAAACATGTATATGATTTATATGAGGAAAACTAACAGACTCTGAGTTCTTTCTTGATTTATTTTTTTAAATAAGTAAATGGAGAGATATTGCATGTCCATGGCTAGGAAGACTCAATCTTGTCAAGATGTCTATTCTTCACAATTTCATCTATACATTCAATGAAATCTCAATCAAAATCTCAGCAAATTTTGTGAATATCAAATATACTGATTCTAAAATTTATATGGAGAGGTAAAGGAAGCAGAATAACCAACATGATATTGAAGGAGAAGAACAATTTTCAAATACTGATACTACTCAACTTCAAGATTTACTATAAAGCTATAGTAATCAAAATAGTATGGTATTGGTGAAATAATTTACATATAGATCAATGGAACATAATAGAAAGCCCAGAAATGGATCCATGTAAATTTAGTCAAATGATTTTTGATAAAAAGAAGCAACATAGAGCAACCGAGATAGTCTTTTTCAGCAAATGACACTGCAACAACTGGACATCCACAAGTAGTGAATCTAGATATCGATCTTACATGCTTTACAAAAAACAACTAGAAAATGGAGCACATGGGATTTACCTAGTGGTCCAGTGGTTAGGACTCTGCTTCCTCTGTGGGGGGCCCAGGTTTAATCCATGGTCAGGGTACTAAGATCCCACATGCTGCACAGGCAATCAAAAAACAAAAAAATAAAAACACAAACAAATAAATAGGCCATAGACCTAAATGTAAAATGCCAAACTATAAATCTCTGAGAATAGAGAATAAAGCCTACATGATCTTGGGTACAGCAGTGACTTTTTAGATACACCACCAAAGTCACAATCCATGAAACAGATAATTGGGTCTACACAAAGAATAAACAGCACCAAGAATGAATTGAATTTCTTCTCTGTAACTTGGGTTTAGCATTTGTGGATTTGAAGTTTGTTGTTGTTTATCACCAGAACACATATGTTTGCATAGGTTGTACATTATATATGATTCCAGACTTCGAAAACTCTCTTAGAGAGAGGTAATCGTAAAGTCCTTGGGACGGTTGGACAGTCTAGAAGGTGGCCTTCTTTGATTTCTTGTTCTAGCAGGAGTGGTGTCTTAACTGAACTAACATATAAGCTTAGGTATCTAGACAGAAACAGTCTTGATTAGATTTCAGAGAATTTATTTCACTGAAAAAAAAATAATAACCTGATCAGCCATTTGTCAAGTCAACACATCAGTTTGTTATATTCATGGTACCATGCCCAGTATTGTAAATGCTGTCATTCTTTATTTACTAAAAACATAGTATATGTGCAACCAAAAATCCCTGTACTACAGTTTCTTCATCTCTCAAACAGGGATAATGTTGCCTCTTTTACAGGGTTGCAACCAAAACAAGAGGACTTCCCAAGTGGCTCAGTGGTAAAGAATCTGCCTGCAATGCAGGAGACATGGGTTCCATCCCTGGGTTGGGAAGATCCCCTGGAGAAGGAAGCAGCAACTGATTCCAGTAATCTTGCCTAGGAAATCCAATGGACAGAGGAGACTGGTAGACTATAGTCCATGGGGTTGCTAAAGAGCCAGACACAACTTAGTGACTGAACAACCACCACCAGAACAAGATAGTACACAGAAAACCCTTGGCACAGTTTCTGACACAAAGTAGGTATTTCACAAATAAGTGCTCTTTCTAATACCAACCCACTGGTCTACCATTCAGACTCTTCTCTAGGGAAATAATGGCAGAAGGGGAGACATATCAGTCCACAATCTTGCTAGCAAAGTGTGGTACCAAAACGAGCATCACCACCACCTGGGAGTTTTATAGAAATGCAGAATTTCAAGATGTACCCCAGACCTACTGAATCAGAATCAGGTGATTTGTTTACACATTCATGTTTGACCACTGTTCTACCAAATTGCCCTATCCAGCACCTACCTTTCCAGCCCATACAACATCTCTAGAGTTCCTAAGTAACTCTCCCTAGACAACCTGCCAGCCTTCTTCACCATACCTTCTCAGATCTTCATGCTCCCTCCCAGTCATTTTCTCCAGCAGACAAGAGGAGGGAATATGTGCTCAATTAGAGATAAGCCTCAGTACTGATGACTAACTGCTGTTCTTTAAACCCTGTTAGGAAACGATGAAGTGTGATATATCTGATTTTCACGTGGTTTAGAGCTCCCTTGCTTATCTGTAAGTTGTCAGATCCAGTTCTGTATATTTAACAGAAAAGAAACTACAATGAGGGTTCATTATCAAGCAAACAAATAGCACTGGTGGGAGACTGTGGTCCACATGATAAATGCTTTCAAACCTATCAAGAAAAGTATCTAACTCTGCTCTGTAACAACAGCTTTATACATAAGAGACATTACTAGTTCTTAGAATGTCCATCATACTGGCCTTTAACCTCTGTCTATAGAATCTGAGGATGGCAGCTCCAAGCAGATTCCACCTTGGACAAAAGTATTCAGCTGTGGCCATGTATTAGAAAGGGGAGAGCTTCTGGTTCAAAGAGCCTGAATTTTAAGAAATTCAATTACATAAGCAACCAGAAATGTAACTACACAGTGTGATAAAGTCCCCAAGGGGCAGCCTCCCCAGCATTCCCACCTGGGAGGTACGGCCTGGACATATTGTTACAACAGCACAAGAGTGTGGGAGCTTGCTGGAAGAGGAGAGGGCAGAGGATGTGGGAGAATACTCTTGGGCCAGTAGGAACTCTTAAAAAACAGAATGACCAAGGACACCCCAGCCATGGAGAGATCTCAGCCTGAGGCTGATGTCTGTCTTCATCCTGGGTCACCAGATGCTTGCTAAGAAGAGCTTCTTTGGGGAGCAGCGTGGTCAAATAGCTTCCCTCCTCAGAGGAGCTTCCCTCCACCACCTCCACATTTCTTAAGAGAGAAAGGGAGTACCGCAGTATCGAGGGCCTTAAAGACTTGAAACATGAGGACTCCTGGAAAACAGTCCAAAGACAGGTCTACCCTGGGCAGGAGCCTTGTAACTCAGATCAGAGAAGTCCTTCCACAATCCGAGGGTGAACAGCTACAGGAGCTCCGAGAGTGGCCCACACAGAGGTGTCTATTTCATCTCAACGGCATCTCAGGGACAGAATGTGGTCTAGGCTGAGAAGATAACTGGGGGTCATGAGGACTGTCAGGAAAGCATGTGGGTGGGAGCACTGAGAATGTGCTCCCTGATCTGCCTCCAGAGAGAAACCTCCTACTTCATTTTTGTCTCTAGACTGTGCCCGCGTTACCTGCACCCACCACACCGAATTAGTCTATGCCATGTCCATGTTTCTTTGACTAGACTATGGCTCCACCAGGGGTTGGATTGAGTATAAGTCTTACTCCTTTGGCATCCCTAGTTAGTTAGTTAAGTCGCTCAGTCATGTCCGACTCTTTGCGACCCCATGGACTGTAGCCCACTAGGCTCCTCCGTCCATGGGATTCTCCAGGCAAGAATACTGGAGTGGGTTGCCATTTCCTTCTCCAGGGGATCTTCCCGACCCAGGAATCGAACCCAGGTCTCCTGCATTGCAGGCAGATGCTTTAACTTCTGAGCCACCAGGGAAGCCCATCCCTACCCTCTAGCAAAGAACCAGAACTTTATAAGTTTTATTTAAATGAACAGTGAGGTTTAGGTGCAAAGGTTACTTTAATTAGTATCTCCATTGATTTACAGACCTTCTGTTATGACCTGGCTGCTGTGGTTTGAAGTAAGAGATTAGAAACTATTACTAAATGATTACAGTGATTTGGTTGAAAACCTAAGAACTAAAGCTATAATCCCTTGATTCTCAAGGAAGAAATCCCAACCACAATACTAATGTGGTCTAAACGTTTACATTCCTCCCAAATTCCTATGTTGAGATCCTAAGCCCTCAAGGTAATGGTATTAGGAAGCGGGGCTTTTAGAAGTTAATTAGGATTAGAAAGGCTCTGCCTTCAAGGCTGAGGTAGTATCCTTATTAAAAGAAAAAAAAAAACAACTCCAGAGAGCCCCCTTGCCTTCTTCCATTCAAATGAGGTCACAGTGAAATGACTTCATCTATGAGCCAGAAAACAGGCTCTCACCTGACACTGAATTTGCAGGGCCTTGATCTTGGACTTCTAGCCTCCAGAACTGTGATCAATTTGTATATAAGCCATCCAATCTATGAGATTCTCTTATAGCAGCCTGAACGGACTAAGACAACCCATGAGGAAAGTAATCTCCTTTCTTGGGAATGCCCTGTTCTGTTTGATCAGCACAGCTGAGGAGGTTTTATGCAAAAAATCAGGGGTGTCTTACATTAAATTACAAGAACGGCTACAATTCTTCACCCCTTCCTGTATCTAGAGCTGTTGAAATATAACTCTGAGGCCCCTACCATCCAGAAGTGCAGTCTATTTCCCCAATCCCTTGACTCTGGACTGGCTTAAGGACTTGCTCTGGCACAGAATGTGATGAAGCGATGGTGTGCTGGTTCTGAGCTCAGGCCTCGAGAGACTTTGCACATTTCCACACTCTCTCTCGGAATCTGGCCACCACTATGTAAACAAACCCAGGCGCGCCTGTTAGATAATGAAGGACACGTGGCCTGGTCACACATAGACTCAGCTGACAGCCAGCCAACTGCCAGATGTGTGAGGCCATCCTAGAACAGCAGCTCCAGAAATAGCTAACTGATACATGTAGAATGTTAAAAAACGGTTTCACTCTGGTCAGTAATGCTGCTAGTTACATTCTACCTTCAGTCAGACCAGAATCTCACTTATTTTAAAAGGGTTAAAGAGAAAAATAATCGAGTCCTCATATTTTTCCTTGACACAGACCTCCAGGATGAGTCCAAAAGCATAAATCCATTTGAAATTTAATAGAACATTTTCCAGGTTTACTGGCAAATGGAAGCAATTGATAATAGCTGCATGTGAATCAAAACCTGTACTAACCTGAGCTGCTTTATACTGAAGAGTGTTCACATGCTTGCAAGGTTCATTTACAAAGGCAACTTTAATGTAGGTGCTATCGATTGCCAAAATGGCAGAGTTGAAGGGGTCTCTATTAAAGAGTTATAAGTACATGTTTGCTAGAATTAGGTTCAGCTCTGAGTGACATATGGCCCAAATGACAAGAGTTTAAACTGAATAGCAGTTTCCCTCTCATAAACACTTGGGAAAGAAGATCAGGGCTTCTTCTATCTGGTTGCACTGCCATGGATGGCCTTGACTCCATGAGCTGAGATAGCACAGCATGTGCATTCCAAGCAAGACAATAAGAGGAGGAAAAACAACCGGCAAAAGCAAAGTAGGAGGATGGAGAACTCACCTACCTCCACAAACATATCAAAAATACATCTATGTGCAGGACAATCCTGAAAACTCACTAGAGAATGGCAGAAAAACTGTTCAACCAAGGCTATAAGAAAGAACTGCAGAGAATCAGGTAAGAGGGAGGAGAAGTCATCAGGTTGGGACCTCTGCCCCTGGAAGGGACTCAGAGGGAAGAGGAGATCCTCCCAGGGGTAGGAGCTAGTTTGAGCTACATATTGAGTATCCTAGCCTTGGGGTCCAACACAGGGAAGATGAGCCCCCTTGGCTAGTTGGAGGGCAGTGAGGTGAACAGGAGGACTGTGTGAAGCCTGGACTGCACTCATGAGGGACGTGTAGATGCTTACCTGCTCCCTAAAAAGAGGGTGCGCTGAAAACTGCACAGCCACCCTGGCGTGTGCTTCAGCCCAAGTAGGGCAAAGGTGCCAACTCTGCCTGCCTGAGGACACAGTTCACACTGGGGCAGGAGTTGCCAGGGCTGAGGATGGAGCTTAGCTGTGGCACACAGAGGCAGCTCGAGTTGGGCAGAGGCAGTCTGCTGGCACTTACACAGGCAGTGCACAAGCAGCAGCTCCAATCTCTGAGGCTAGACCACCATCACCCACACCCCAACCCATGCCGAGATTCCACACGGGCCCTTGCAGCACAGCTCCGCACCGGGATGAGGGCAGTGGAGGCCAAGGGGAGAGCTCAGATGTGAGAGATAAAGGAGGCTCAGACCTGAAGCACTGTTTGGACAGAGTGGGGCAATCATTATGGATGCTAATACAGGCAGCTCTTCCAAAGTAGTCCGGGGCTCTGACCCCAGCCAAACCACCACAGCTCACAGCCTGATCCATGCCCAATGCCCTCACCAGGCCCTTTAGCTCTAGCACTACCTCCCTCGGGAACAAGGGTGCCAGTGCTAGAAGAGGGGAGTGTATACACTTAAAGGGAACAGGGCCAGCTCAAACAAATTTAAGAGGATAGAAATGTATTTTTTTTCTGACTGTAATGTATGAAACTAGAAATTATACAGAGGAAAATGGGAAAAACACACATGCACACTTAACATCACTAAAAAAAAATCCCAATGGGTCAATGAAGACATCAAAGAGGAAATCAAAAAATATCTCAAGACAAATGAAAGTAGAAACACAATTTTCTGAAAACTACAGGATGCACCAAAACCAGTTCAAAGAAGGTTGTTTATAGCAATACAAGTCTACCTCGGGGGAAAAAAAAGTCTCAAAACAACTTGAACTATTATCTAAAGGAATTAGAAGAATAAAGCTCAAAGTCAGCTGAAGTACAGAGATGAAGATCAGAGAGTAAATAAAATAGACAACAACAAAAAAGTAAATATCAATGAAACCTTGAGCTGTTTATGTTTTGTTTTTAAAGGTTGGAAAAAAAAAAAAAAGGACAAGCCTTTAGCCAGGCTCATCAAAAAGACATAAGAGAGGATTCAAATAAATGAATGAGGAGAAATACCAACCAATAAGACAGAGACAAAAAGTCTTAATACCATGGCCTAATAGTTATATGCCCACATGTGGACAACCCAGAAGAAATGGAAAAGCTTCTATTAGTAAAAACCTATAACCTGCCAAGACTGATTCAGAAAGAAATAGAGTCTGAACAGACCAATAATTAGAAGTGAAACCAAATTTATAATAAAAAAAACTCCCAACAGGTCCAGGACTGGACAGCTTCACAGGAGAATTCTACCAAACATAAAAAGAGTTAATACCTAACATTCACAAACTATTCCAAAAAAATGAAATAGGGAATACTCCCAAATTCATTCTACGAGGCCACCATTACTCTGGTACCAAAGTAGACAAAGATACTACTAAAGAAGAAAATTATAGGCCAGTATCTTCAATGAATATAGATGCAAAAATATTAGCAAACTGACTTCACTACTATACAGAAAAAGATCATACACCATGGTCAAGTGGGATTTATTCCATGGATGCAAGGAAGGTTCAATATACACAAATCCATTAGTCTGATACAACACATTAACAAAATCAAGGATAAAAATCATATGATCATCTCAACAGACACAGAAAAAGCATTTCACAAAATTCAACATTCATTCATGATAAAAACTCTCAAAGTTGGTATTGAGGGAACATTTCAATGTAATAAAGACCATTTATGACAGATCCACAACTAGCATCACACTCAGTGGTAAAAAGCTGAAGTCCTTTCCTCTAAATTCCAGAATAAGACAAGGATATCCATTCTTATCACTTCTGCTTAACATGGTATTAAAATTCCTAGCCACAGCAATTGGACAAGAAAAATAAAAGGTGTTCAAATTGGAAGGGAAAAAGTAAAACTGTCACTATTTGCAGCTGACATGATACTACATACAGAAAACTCTGAAGTCTCCACCTATAAAATATTAGAACAAATGAATTCAGTAATTATGTAGGACACAAGAGTAATGTACAAAAATCCATTGCTTTCTTATGGACTAATAATGAATTATCAGAGAGAATGAAACCAATCCCCACTTAAAATTGCATCAAAAAAGAATACCTAAGAGTAAACTAAATCAATGGAAGTGATTGTCCTATACTCTCAAAACTATAAAGCACTGAAGAAGGAATGTAAAAATGACCCAAAGAAATGAGAAGATATACTGCATCCTTGGATTGGAAGGACATTGTTAAAATGATCACACTACCCAAGGCAATCTACATGTTTAATGCAATCCCTATCAAAATACCCATGACATTTTTCACAGAACTAGAACAATGTTAAAATTCATACGGAAACACAAAAAAACCCAAATTGCTAAAACAATCTTGAGAAAAAAGAACAAACCTGTTTGTATGATGTTCCCTGACATCAAATTAAACTACAAAAGTACAGTGATCCAAACAGCATGGCACTGGCACAAAAGCAGACATGTAGATCAGAGGAACAGAATTGAGAGCTCGGAAAATAATCCATGCACTTATGGTCAATCTTTAACAAAGGAGGCAAAAATATACAATAGAGAAAAGATAATTTCTTCAATAAGTGGTGCTGGGAAAACTGGACAGCTGCATGTCAGAGAGTGAAATTAGTACATTGCCTCATACTATATACAAACAAACCAAAAAAAAAGAAAATCTCAAATTTAAAAAAGGATTAAAAGACCTAAATGTAAGACCTGAAACCATAAAATCTTTAGAAGAGAACATAGAACACTCTTTGACATAAATTGCAGTAAAAATTTTTGTATGTCTCCTCAGGCAAAAGAAACAGAAGCAAATAAAAGAAAATGGGACTTAAACTTAAAAACTTTGCACAGCAAAGGAAACTACTGATCAAAAAAGAAAAAAAAGGAAAAAAAAACTTACTGGGTGCGAGAAAATATTTGCAATTTTATGGTAAGAGGTTAATATCCAAAATACATATACAACTTTTACAATTTAATCTCAAAAAACCCCAATTTTCAAAATGAGCAGAAGACCGAAATAGACACTTTTCCATACATACAGATGGCCAACAGTTATGTGAAAAGATGCTCAACACCATCAATCAAAGAAATACAAATCAAAACCTCGGTGAGATTATCACCTCACACTAGTCAGAATGGTTATCATCAAAAGAATACAAATAACAAAAGCTGGAGAGGATGCAGAGAAAAGGGATTTACAATTTACATTCCCACTGTTGGTGCAAATGTAAACTGGTGCAGCCACTATGGAAAATAATACGGAGGTTTCTCAAAATATTAAAAATAGAACTACATACAATCTAGGAATTCTAACTCCTGGGTATATATCCAAAGTGAAAGTGAAAGTCGCTAAGTTGTGTCCAACTCTTTGCGACCCCATGGAATTCTCCAGGCCAAAATACTGAAGTGAGTTGCCTTTTCCTTCTCCAGGGGATCTTCCCAGCCCAGGGATCGAACCCAGGTATCCCACATTGCAGGTGGATTCTTTCCCCACAAGGGAAACCCAAGAATACTGGAAAGGGTAGCCTATCCCTTCTCCAGAGGATCTTCCCGACCCAGGAATAGAAATATCTGAAGAAAATGAAAAAACTAACTGAAAGATACATGTGCCCCAATGTTCATGTCAACATTATTTACAATAGCCAAGATATGAGACCAACCTTAGTGTCCTTCAACAGATGATTGGATAAAGATGAGATATATATATAAACACTTACACAAAAAACACATACATTATCTATTAAAAATATGAAACTGTCCTATTTGCAATAAAGTGATGGACCTGGAGAGCATTATGTTTAGTGAAGTAAGTCAGAGAAAGATAAATACTGTGTGGTATCACTTATATGTAGAAACTAAAAAGTAATACAAATGAATGAATATAACAAAAGAGACACAGACTCACAGATAGAGCAAACAAGTAGTCACCAATGGGGAGAAGAAAGGTTGGAGGGGCAAGATAAGATGAGTATGGGATTAAGAGACATAAATTTGTATGTATTAAATCAATAAGCATATATTGTACAGTAAGAGAAATATAACTATTATTTTGTAGCAACTTGAAATGAAGTATCATCTATAAAATTATTGAATCACTATGTTGTATAGCTGAAATTATATAATGCCATCATCTTATTAGTCTCTTCCCAGCCACAGCTAGCTGCAAGACTCAGAAAGGGAATCTTTGAGAGACCTAGTGTTTAGCTAAAAACTGGATTACTATGGAATTTGGAAGACAACAGACGATGTCACAGAATGTTTACTATCTTATTACACATTTTACTCAGTGTCAATAAGGGCATCTTTAACTTTCAAATGAGCTGTGTTCTCAATTGTATTTATACGTCAGTTGTTTTGTAACACTGGAAAGCAACTCCTCACTGAAATAGTATTGTTTGAGGATTATGTTCCCAGACCAATAAACAAAACCTATTTTAGCCTACAGTGTCTCTGAAATATGTTTTTTCATCTATAGTTTATTGATTATTTCAAGAGAAAAATATAGTCCTGATGACAGCAGACTGTCTCTATCTCAGGAACAGAATGGAACCTCCTGAAACAGCAAAGTTTGGAGAGAAAGGGTGACCCTCTTGAGCCACATGGATGCCCTATATTTGCATCAGAAAAAAGTCTTCCTAAGACATGAGTCATACTATAAAATTCAGACTTAGAGAACAGGGCACTCCTGAGGGTTATGACCACACTCCATCCCATTTTAGCTTAGTCATCTTTTATTTGATGGGGGAATTGCGCTCCTGGAGACTGTGTGGCCCCAGTTACATTCACAAAGTCCATGAAGACAAGGGCAGTCCTGAGCTATCCTCAGTTTGAGGCAGTCTTCTGCCTCCACTCTGCCCCAGCTCCAGGTTACACCAAGGGCAGCTGCAAGTACAGCCAGCCCCTTAATGACCAGCCTTTGACCAAGCGCATTATTGGCTTCATCAGAGGAGACACTGTGTGTGTGATAAACACATCCACAGCCCCAGAAACACAGGGACCAAACAATAGAGAACAGGACAAGAGAAAGAGAGTAAAATGTGAGAATTCATGTCAGTTGATCTGTCATTTTCTAGACATCTAAATTGTAGGGCACATGGACCATGAGGCACAGCCAACACATAGATGTCTAGAATGACTTAATTTGGCAGTATGTTTTCTGCTCCCACCAAGCAGTTCTCCATCTCTGACAGATGTCTTTCCTGATAATCACGGGGAGACTTGCTCCTTTGAAAGCTATTGATTAATGCATCCAGCCTTAGAAAGCTTTTCACTGGGCTGCTTAAGGGAATTCTAAGAAGTCTTCTTCATATTTTCAAGCCTCCTAAAAATTCTTATAGACTGTATGGAGTAGAGAGATAAAGGTTTCCAGGGGCAAGCTTTAAATGGGCTTAACTTCTTTTGTGGGCTAGTCTTCAGAAATTTGCTTTGCTAAATGGCCAAAGGACTTGCCTAATGATAACATAGCAGGAAGAGGCTGAGTGGCATTTTTTTTCTCAAGTGGACTAAGTTTCTTTTAAGAGGTTGAGTTTTGACTTGACTTCAATCAAAAGGAAAGTCTAATACAAAATTACTTTTTCTATGTTCACTGAATTGGAGGTCAGAGGGAGAATTAAAGCCCTATAAAGCCCTCTGCCACTTCCTGTGAGGAAGCTGGAACACTGCAGACATTATCACAAGGTTACAAGAATATGAACTATATGCACAGATTAAGGACTAACACACACAGGGGACTCAGAGTACTGAGATTCCCGGTGTGAGATCCAGGAGGCTTCCAGCAGAGCTTAGAGTTCTGTTCTCTTGCAATGACCAGACAAGCCCTAAACCCCCACCCAAGAGATCTCTGAACAGTTTTTCCCGGGCATTTAACACCAGCAAGCAAGTCTTGTCCTCAGATTCTAGCAACTAACCTTCTTTTCCTCCCAAGAATGTTGGGATATTTGAAAATGTTTTCTATTGAGTAACTGAGGATTCAGAACGTAATATCCTCGTGTAACACTTCTCTCAACCAAGAAAGTAGGTTGGTTTGGCTATCCCCTCAGTGAAACAGCTGGGGTGATGATCAGAGTATTTGCCAACACAAAGTCACGTCCAAATGAATGTTGGTCAGTATGTCAGGTAAGTACATTCTGCAGAATGTCACCCCCATCACGAGTGGGGAGACATCCCGTGGTGACTAGTATCCAGACTAGGACATTCCTCCCTTGTTACTGTCTTTCTTAAAGAGAAGGCAAAGCTCTTTGTGGCCTGGGGCTTTTTTTTTTTTTAAAGAGAATTCACCCCTCCCCCTCTGGAAGTTTGAGGGACAGTCTCTTTAAGATTTGGTTAAGGCTGAGAATTTATTTGTAGATTCCAAACATGTTTATCATTTGTAGAATGCCCCTTAAGCTTCTAAATCACTCACAAAGGTCTGTCAACTCTATCTTCTAAGTAGTCCTAAAACACTCTGGCCTTTGGTCCCCTCTGAGACTTAGGTCAGGCACACTTTATGTCTTGTCTGGATTTCTTACAACTAGTCCCCCAGGTATGCCCTGTAACCCAGCCTGCAAACACATACAGGGAGGGTATTCTAAGCACAAACCTGACTGAGTCATTTCAGTGCTTAAAATAATTAAAGGCTGCTTTGTGTAAACCTTGGGCTTCCCTTGTGGCTCAGCTGGTAAAGAATCTGTCTGCAATGAGGAGACCTGGTTCAACCCCTGCATTGGGAAGATCCCCGAGAAAGAAAAGGGTACCCACTCCAGTATTCTGGCCTAGAGAATTCCATGGACTGTATAGTCCATGGGTTGCAAAGAGTTGGACACAACTGAATGCCTTTCACTTCACTTCACTTTGTGTAAACCTCTGTAATATTTTCAGGCACTTTGTGAAGTACCCCTGCAATAATCCCTCATTCTCCAATCTAACACCAATGTTCTAACCAAGCCCAACTACTTCAAGTTCCTGAAGGCACTCTTCTTCCTCATGTCCCAGAGTGCAGGACTGCTCGCTCCATCTGGAATGCAGGCTGTAAGCCATCCCTGCCCTCTCTAGTACTTTGCCCTCTATGATCTCAGAGCCTCACCTAAAGACTTCTACTGAGGGATTCTTTTACAAATCCTGATCTTTGTCACAACACCTGTCCCCGCAAAGTGTCGAGACCTCAAAGGGCAACAACCTTCAATCATGTGGGAATCAACTAGATATTTACTCCCAGATTGAGGGCAGTAGAAGAAAGAATGTCTTAGGAGGACATTTACTTCTCTGGATAACTTTTGTGAATTCACTTAGTCTCTTTCAGGTTGCAGTATACAGCATTGTCATATATAAGTTAAAATGAAAATAATCCAATTTCATATAGTTTAACCTCCCTTAAAATCTGCTCTGTGAAATGCAGCTAATTAATCCCTATCTGTCAGGTCTATCATGGTTCAAAGCTTGGAGGTCAGAACTGGGTGAGAATTCCAGCTCTGACTACCAACTGTGTAGACTGTGGATAAGTTATTTAAACTTTGGGGGCCTCAGTTTCCTCATCTATAAAACTGGAAAAAATTCAAGGCCTTCTTCATAGAGAAGTTGTGAAAATTGAATGAGATGATTTGCAGCAAGGGCTGAGTTCATAGTCACCATTCTCTAAGCGGCAGTTATTGTGAGCAAATATGATGGTATGTGGAGCCCACTTTGTAAAATGCTTTCATTTTAGTTGCTCTTTAAATAGCTTAACAGTATAACTAATTTACAACCTGATTACTTGGAGGATGAACACTATCTTTAGATCCTGAGTACCTTCCTCACCATTTAAAAGCCTCTGTTTCCCCGTCAGTGTTGATCAGGTTCTGGGTGGGTGTGTCCACATGCCTTCTTCTCTCTTCCTCCCGTCCACGTGGTCCATGTGCCACGATCATGAGTTTCAAGGGTTGAAATAGAGTTACTGGGGACCTCAGCACCTGCCCCATTCCCTTTCTTACCCTCCCATTAACTCATGAGAAAGCCAAAGTAGTAGTTAAGAAGTGATGCTTGGACAGGTGCATTATGAGGTTATTTAACAGCAAGCTCACAATAAAACCATCCCTGTTTGCAAGAATAAGTCATAGGTGACCATGCTTCTTGGTGGGATGACTCCTGGCTTCGCCTCATTTTCACAGGGAGCCGCAAGCCTGAGTCTATGAACTACCTCAACCCCTGGCCCCACTCAGTCCAGAGAAAGGTGCTAAACCTGGGCAGCTTCACCCACCAGCGTCCTAAGGCATCACTTCACCACCTTCTACTGTTCCTGCTTTGCTGGCTTTTTGACCAATGTCCACATGGTTTTCCTCTTATCAGAAATGGCCTGGTGACATCTAGGTCTTCTGACTTCAGGGAGAAGTTATCTTTCTAGTAGGCTTTATGTTGAAGTTCTTCAGAAATAAAGACACACATTCCCAGAGGTGATCCAAAGTCCAAGTGAGTGGAACCATTATGCCAGCTATGCTGAGCTTCTCCACACCCACCACTCCTGACATTCCTCCCAATGGGATTTAGAGGAGCTGATGGGGTGGAGTGGGGGTGGGGTGACAGGAAGGCCTCTGCTTCTTGCTTAACCCAGGCCCCAGCCAGAGGCCCCTGGGAGTGGCAGCTCGGCCCCAGCTCTGCATCCCCTTTCCCAGTCATCACTGCTGTTCACTATGGGCCAGTAAACCCAAGGAGACTATGCCCTGGCTCAAATGACCAGCTTCCTTGTTGTTGCTGCTCTGACCTTGTTGGTTTCTCCTTCTGATAACTGACCTTCCCATGATTACAGTGAACAGGCCCCATCTGTTCCCAGGTCCACCCACACTGCCTCTTGATCATTTGCCAAATACTTTAGTTCTGGAGGTGATGGTCCTCCTGAGGACCCATGGCCTCTATCTTAAAACCCAGCTGAAACTTGACATATGATGCGGTGCAGGGTGGGGGACAACTGACATGTCCTACTGGAGATAGGGAGAAGATGGGCGGAAGAGAGGAGACAAGAGAAGAGATAAAGGCACAGCGAAGACAGAGTGGAAAGAGCATTCAGGAAGAAAATGCTGGAGAGATGCCAAATAGCACAGCTGCTAGGAATCTCGTACTCAGCTCTCCTGCCTCAAATAGTTTTGAGGGACTGAATACAACTTGGTTTTACCTGCCCGATCCATCAGGAGACTCCCAGAGCTTTTGGAGCAAGGTCAGGAGAAAACACAGAAAGCTACACTAATCATCCTTCTCAGCTGTTAACTTAACAAAGGGAGTACACCTGCAAAGCAGCAAGGACACTCCTAATTACTGCCTTAAAATAGCCCAGCGTTTAAAAAATTTCCTTGCTTCCTTTTTATCTTTGACGAAGTGCGACCCTCAGGGGAGGGTGTCTTCTGTCTGGTCACAGCCACTCTGACATCTCCGTCTACAAATGGTGCCCCTGACCTGTGTCTGCTGAGCCCTAGTAGCTATGGACGGGACCCTGAACTGAATCCCAAATTTCTCCCTCTGTGGAAGACTCATAGGATATTATGCTAAGTGAAATTCGTCAGACAGAGAAAGACAAATACTGTATGACATCACCTATATGTGGAATCTAACAGATATAACAAACCAGTGACTATAACAAAACAAGAGGCAGATTCATAGATAAATAGACGACAAGCTAGTGGTTACCAGTAGGGGGAGAGTAGCAGGGAGGGACAAGATAGGGGGATGGGGAGTAAGAAGTACAAACTACTAGGTATAAAATAAGCTAGAAGGATATAAAGTACAACACAGGGAATATAGCAAGCATTTCATATTAACTATAAATGGAGTGTAACCTTTTAAACTGTGAATCACTGTTGGAAAATTCCATGGACAGAGGAGCTTGTTGGGTTACAGTTCAAGAGGTCGCAAGGAGTTAGACATGACTGAACACACACATTGTATATGTTACAGGTGTACATCAACTGTATTTCAATAAAAGAATTCTTAAGAAAAAAATTTTCTTTTTATTGGATCAGTTTTCTGGGCCTATTTAGAAATTTTTATACACACACACACCCCACATACAATCTTTTTAAAATTTGATGGTACCAAGATCCCTCCTCTCTCCATCACCATTCCTGGAAAGATTTGCTTTCTATACCAGGATTTTTTTTTTTTTTTTTTTTTACCTCTGTCACTAGTTACCCAATGAGGTCTAGGTACACTAATGATAATAAAAGCAGCTGATATTTACCAAGAACTTCTTCTCTGGCAAGCATGAAGGGCTTTATTATCTCATTTTCTCTTCATGGTCCGTAGGTGTTGTTATCTATAAACAATTATTTCCTGCACTATGACAGAACAGGGGTCCTGAAAAGCTTCTTATGTAAGACAACCAGAAATGACTCAAACTGTAACAGATCAACTTGTCAATGCAACTCTGTAAGAAAGAGAGAATTCCCTAGGACTGAAAACAACACAGAAGAAGCTGAAGGCCAGGGTGGTAAGCAAGCCCAGTGGCTTTTGTTGCCCTAGGATGTAGGCTAGGTTTCCCAACCAAGGAGTTTGGATTTTAATAGTCATTTGGGAAAGGAAGGACAAGGCTTGAACTTACTCCAGATAGTAAAGCTGGAACTTAAATACCTGTTTTAGGGGAAAAGAGCAGAGGGGAGCAGAAAAAAAATGATCTAAGCATCCATGTTGAGATATTAACCATGAATTAAATCCTAAGAAAGTAACAAAGAGCAAAAATTAACAAACACATGCAAACCAGCTGAAGCCAGAGCCCTTGAAGATGTACAACTTCAGCAGAGAGGGAGGACTTGAAAAAAATTCTGTCCACAAAGGAAGACCACAGAGAAACTTACCTGTTTTGTCTTCATCCTGAATTAAGGACGAAAGGCTCTGGGAATTCATAAACATGGGCCTCCCCAGCTCAGACTGGAGCAGGCAAGCAAATAAATAAGCATAAAAGGAGTCCCTGGTTGGAAAGACCCTAGAACACTTGGCAGATGCAAAGGTAAGGCCTCTGATGCAAAGCATACCATCCACACTAGCTTCCCCCACTCTCCATCAGGAGAAGGGGCCCCGAACACTGTCAACTCCACTTACGCCTGCAGTCCTTGGTGTCCAAAACCACATCTACCCTTTATAAGTGTGGACTCTCAAAGTGTGATGCTGGAATGATCACCTGCATCAGCATCACCTGGAACTCGTTAGAAATGCAAATCCCTGGGGCCAAGCTCAGCCCTCCCTGAACCAGGCGCTCTGGGGTGGATACCAGCACCCTATTTAACAAGCCTTCCAGGTAATTCTGATACACTCCTTTTGAGAACTTTATACCCATTCTTCCTCCTACTGGGGAAGAAGAAAACCTTCTTCTACCCTTCCAGGTTTTTCTGACTGGACTAATAATTAAAGTGACATGAGACAGATTAACAGGAGAAAATTGAATCTTAACAAAAGGTTCAAGAAAGGTAAAGTGAAGTCTATATGCCATCCTGAGCTAAGGAATAGGATGGAGTCCTGGGTCTTCCAAGGCCAGAGAGAGTCATTCACAGGATGATAAGAAAAAGGGCAGATCTCTGGTAATTAGATGTTTGCCCAGTTGCAGACATGGGACCACTTTGATAAAATTGATCTCTAGTAGTAACTCTTTTTGTGGGAAAAGTATCCAGTTTCCCTGACTCTGGGAAAGATTGAAGGCAGAGAAATCTGGGAAATATTGAAGGCAGCAGAGGGTGAAATGGTTAGATAGCATCACAGACTCAATGGACACGAATTTGAGCAAACTCTAGGAAGGAGTGGAGGACAGGGGAGCCTGGCGTCCATGGGGTCACACACGACTTAGCAACTGAACAACAATAACTCTTTTTGTGGGAAAAATCTCCAGTTTAAATTCTGTTAGGTAGTTAAGGGAGAGGCAGTTATTTTCTCTAAAGTCCATAAGGTTTTCACTTACCTTCAGCTAACAATAATCCACATGTCAAAATACCACACATTGAGGAGGCCTATTCTGAATCCCTACATTTCCAAGGACTGCGACCAAGACAAGCATATTCAATAAATTCCAATAAGACTGGGAATTATCACTCTAGATCCTAAGTATATCCTTATGCCTACCAAACCTTAAATATAATTTTCAGATTACTAAACAGAGCTTTTATTTTTTTTGGTTCTGAAACCCGGGAAAAAATTTTATGTTTAAAGCAGTCAACATATATAAGTCATTCTTTTCACATTTTATATAATAAAACAGTAGACCCTTTAAACAAGTAGGGTTTCAGCTTTAAAAATGAAATCTTCTCACATGATTATTTATAACCTATTTATGTAATAATTAACATATGACTGAAAGATACCAATTACTTTCACATGAATAGAGCACCATTTACATAAATTATAATGCTAATAATCTTCTATTTTCAGTCTAGAATTTGGGTGTATGTGCTGTGTTTTTACTTTTCTTTTAGAAAAGAACCACTCTTAAATAGAATGAGTATTCCATTGTTTGAATACACAAATAGTTTTGAAATTAGGACATCTTCATTGGGACACAACTAAATCATCTGGTCATCTCTGCTTCCTCATAATTTGAATTATTAATTCTTATATACCAGTGTTCAGAGTGTTTATTTCAACTTTATGCAGGTCTGAAATGATGATAGACATCATTAAAATAAGAACTTTTATTTCATGAAGTCTATGACATCATGCTTTCTATTTCATATTGTTGTTTCATCAGAAAATATGTTCCATAAATTTCTCTGGGTCATACTGTAATAAAGACTTATTGTTTTATTGCTTTCGCCAGAATGTTGGGATCCTGGGGGTCAGAGGATCCTGGGGAGCTCTGCACTGGCAGAACTACTACAAACTGGAATTTATTTGCTCCGTTCTATGACTCTAGAATTTAAGTGGATACTTTATTTAAAAATGATCAGTTCCTGGTACAAGCTGTACACCAGTAATTATTTACAACAAAACATCCCACTCAAGTGATAAGAGCTTTTATGTCTACCGTGCTAAGCATGTCTTACCTAATTTCAAGATTTTAGACCAACATAATCAGTGATCAGACATAACCCTTCTAAAAGTTAAAGTATAGTTGACATAATATGTTAGTTTCTGGTATATGGCAAAGTAATTCAGATACATATATATATTCTTTTTTCAGATCTTTTCCATTACAGGTTATTATGAGACATTGAATATAGTTTCTGTGCTGTACAGTGGCTCCTTGTTTGTTTTACACATAATAGTGTGTATCTGCTCATTTCACACTCCTAATTTATCCTCCACCCCTTTCCTCTCTGGTAACAATAAGTCTGTTTTCTATATCTATGATTTCTTTGTTTTTTTTTTTTTTCTGTAAGTAAGTTCATTTGTATCTTTTTTTAAGATTCCACATATAAGTGATATCATATAATATTTGTCTTTCTATGACTTACTACCCTTAGTATGATCATCTCAAGTTCCATCCATGTTGCTGCAAATGCCATTATTTCATTCTTTTTTATGGCAGAATTTTATTCCATATTGTGTGTGTGTGTGCGCACGCACACACATATGTCTTGGCTACTGTAAATATTACTATGAATATTTGGGTGCACAGATCTTTTCAAATTAGAGTCATCTGGATATGTGCCCAGGAGTGGAATTGCTGGATCATATGGTAATTCTATTTTTTGCTTTTTTTAAGGATCCTCCATAATGTTCTCTATAGTGACTGTACCAATTTACATTCCCCCAACAGTGTAGGAGGGTTCTCCTTTCTCTATACCCTTTCTAGCATTTTTTGCTTATAGACTTTTTGATGATGGCCATTCTGACTGGTATGAAGTGATACCTCATTGTAGTTTTGATTTGGATTTCTCTAATGATTAGTGATACTGAGCATATTTTCATCTGCCTGTTGATCATCTATATGTCTTCTTTGGAGAAAGGCAGAATGATCATTCCTTGCATCAATACTTAAGCACAGTGGCAGAGTTTATTGGCACATATATGATAGATGTAAGAGCAAACTGCCCAGGGTGGAGAAAGTGCTTCTAAGCATGCTGTCTGCACTGCCCAAGCACTCTTTGTTAATGACTAAATTTCAACCTGAGTCCCCTCACCCCACGTCTCCCATCTTATTCTCCCTCAGTTGCCTCAAATATGTACTCGACTCTCCAGACCCAAAAGTCAGAACTCGTGTTCTTGACAGAAGGTGTCTGAGCCAGCCCCATCATTCTGTCTCAGAAGGGATGACAGAAGGACACTGACAGAAGGACAAGTCATCTTAGAAAACGGCTCCACCTCTCCTGCTAGAGGCATACTCATGCCATACACAGCACCCTCCCCAATATCAACACCACCTTCATTGCTTTTTCCATACCCACCACCACTAACCTTTGCATCAATATTTCAGTCAGTCATGGACATCAATACAATGGTTACCTCCAATGCCATCATTATTTTAGGAAGTTGCATGGTTATGCTGGAAAAAGAAAAGGAGCTCTGAGATCAGGGTGAAGTACTTTCAAATCACAGTTCTAGCTCTCACCATTTATGGGAGCTTGGGCAAGTTCCTCATCTTGAATGTTTTTCCTGATCTGTAAATAATGGGAGATCATACCTTCCTCATATGTGTTTACAAAGAATAAACAAGGTCAAGTATGTACAGCATCTAGTATAGTAGCGGTTCTTAGTAGGTGCCCAACACAGGTTGGTATTTTTGGTATACTGTGGTACTCAATAAACACAGACCATGTCACAATGAATACTTGAATGAACAAACTTTCCTTGGAGAGGAAAAGGAACCAGATGTTTTCAAGGAATATTTTATTTAGGCTGAAGGTATTCAAACATTTAATTGTTGTTGTTTGTTTTTTTGTTAATGGCAAAAACCTTTCATCAAGTAAAGTGAAAGTGAAAGTGTTAGCCACTCAGTCCTGTCTGACTGTATGTGACCCCATGGACTGTAGCCCACCAGACTCCTCTGTCCATGGGATTCTCCAGGCAAGAATACTGGAATGGGTAGCCATGCCCTTCTCCAGAGGATCTTCTCGACCCAGGGATTGAATCCAGGTCTTCTGCATTGCAAGCAGACTCTTTACCATCTGAGTCACTAGGGAAGCCCTTCTTCAAGTAAAATCATATGCAAAAGAACTAACAAAATTATGTACAACCAAAAAAAAAAAAATTATGTACAACCTAGACAAAGGATACAATAAAATTTAGTTTTGAGAATATAGTCTAGATCTATAGTCTAGTGTTAACTGTTTTGCATATGATTTTATGAAGGGGACAAATGCATTTGAAAGTTAACACTGAAAATAAGAAAAATGGAGCTTCTTCAGTTAGAGTAGGGCTGAAGGTCTCCTCAAATGCATTTGCCTCCTTCATTGAATATCAGATCACCTTTGCCCTGAGACTCCGAAAAGTGCAGTTTGAAACCACGAAACTAGACTATATTCTCAAAACTAAATTTTGTTAAATCTTTTATCTAGGTTCCATGTATTTTTGTTAGTTCTATTTTCTGTTTGTTAATAACATAAATGAAATCTCTGTCATTATATCTTCTGACTTGTTTTGTTGTTGATAACCTAGGAAAGCTACCTTTGTAGATAAATAAATTCTCTTAAAAATTCTTCAAGTGTATCAGTTTACTCTCTGAGGGTTTTCTTAGTACATAACCACATTGGTTACAAAAGATGATGTTTAGCTTGTCCTAACCAATATTTTAATCTCTTACTTGTTTCATAAATAAATTCTCTTAAAAATTCTTCAAGTGTATCAGTTTACTCTCTGAGGGTTTTCTTAGTACATAACCACATTGGTTACAAAAGATGATTTTTAGCTTGTCCTAACCAATATTTTAATCTCTTACTTGTTTCATGTTTATTGTATGCACTAGACCTGAAAATAATGTTATTTTAAAATGGTTCTGGTATATATGCTTGTTTAGGTCTTGATTTTAATTAGCTTTCTTCTAGATTAGTTATTCTCTATTTGTTGCTAGAGTTCCAACCCTCTGAGATTCTGATTTAATTGGTCTGGGATAGATTACAAGCTTCAGTAGGTTATAAAAGCTCTGGTTATTTTTATGTTCTGATAATTAAGACCCCTGAGCTCCAGATATTTTACCAGGAAGTATGTTGGCTGCTTATTTAATGTAGATATTCCTTATCATGTTTAGGAAGGATTTGCTAGTCTAGACGTCTGAGATTTTTTTTGTTGTTTGTTTATTTAGGGGGTTTTCATTTATTTAGAAACAGTGTTGCAATTATTTGTTCAGATGACTGCATTATATATACATATATATTCTTATTCTATATATGTATATTTGTATATTTATATCAAAGTGATGAATAAAACATCCTTGCATTTATTTCTACATTAAACTTGACCATGGTGGGTAATCCCCTTATCATTTTATTGAATTCAGTTTGCATTTATATTTACACTGATATATTTCTATGTATTCTCTGTCCTACTTTAGTAATGACAACAACAAAAATAACCTGTTTAAGAAGTATTTATCTGACAGAAACTGTTTGAAATCCCTTCTACAATTATTTCATTTATTTTTCAGTCTTACATATAAGAAAACTGAAGCACAAAAGGTTGGACTTCCTGCCCCCCACTCACAGAGCTCTGAGCATGGGAGAGCCAGGACTGAATGGATAAGAAAGCTGTGGTACATATACACAATGGAATATTACTCAGTCATTAAAAAGAATACATTTGAATCAGTTCTAATGAGGTGGATGAAACTGGAGCCTATTAGACAGAGTGAAGTAAGTCAGAAAGAAAAACACCAATACAGTATACTAGCACATATATATGGAATTTAGAAAGATGGTAACGATAACCCTATATGTGAGACAGCAAAAGAGACACAGATGTATAGAACAGTCTTTTGGACTCTGTGGGAGAAGGCGAGGGTGGGATGATCTGAGAGAATAGCATTGAAAGATGTATATTATCATATGTGAAACAGAAAGGGTGCTCAGGGCTGGTGCACTGGGATGACCCAGAGGGATGGGATGGGGAGGGAGGTGTGAGGGGGGGTTCAGGATGGGGAACACATGTACACCCATGGCTGATTCATGTCAATGTATGGCTAAAACCACTACAATATTGTAAAGTAATTAGCCTCCAATCAAAATTTAAAAAAAGAAAAAGAATCTGAAAGAATGGCATTCTAGACAGAGGAGATGGGAAGAGCAAAGGTTCAGGGACAGGAAAGGTCTTCAAAAAAAAAAGAGAATTCCAGTAGAACGTTGGGAGCACTCTCAGGCCTTTCATGTTCTCCTGAGAGATAGAGTAGCAGACAAGTTCCTTAATCTCTGATTTCTTCAGTTTGCTTATGGGTAAAATGAGGTTAATGCTTACCCCTCTTTTTCGGGGTTATCAGAAGAATTGCCTGAATTAACGTTCATGAGGTGCTCAGAACTATGCCTGACACTGAGCAAGGACCACATAAGTGTCTGTTAAATAGATCCTAGCCAGGCTATCTGGTTGCGGGTTTTACCCATTACCTCTTTGGACTCAGGGTTATGCCAGCTTCAAAATGCCTGGAGTATCTTTCACTCTCTTGCTAGTTTTTCTTAAATCAGTTTTAGTCATTTACATTTTCTCCCACATCATTCATTTTCTATTTTATTAGCATAGGCACACAGATTTTTTCCAATAATAAAAAATTCTATACTGTAATCAGTTTTTACTCTCCTCATTTTGTTTATTTGAACTTTCTGTTTATAAAAAGACTAGTTTTGATTACAGTGATTTTGTTTTGGTAGGTGTAAAAAATAGTCTTTGAATTGATCTATAGTGCTATTAATTTTCTGTTTTATAAATAATTGATTTCTGTTTTTTAAAAATATCTATCTTCTTGAGAAAAAGGTTTCATTTATCTCATTTTAATCCAACACCATTACTCTTTCTCCATGTGGCTTTGATCACGTCAATAATTTTTTTAGTTGTGCTATTTCTAATCAACCTCTTTTGAGATGTTACCTCAATCATTTTGTTCACCCTTTGTCAGCCCCCTTTTCAGTCAGATTTATTCCCTCTCTGTCTGCACCCTCAGGCTACTGTCTCCTCTAGGGACTCTCTGCTAAAACATGTATTCTCTTGACTCAATTTATCTCCTTCCAACATATGGTGATTATATATAATTGCAATGATGGAGGGGAGATTAGATTTTTCATTCATTTTTCTGAACCAGTTACATGATCCAGGCTCACAAAGGGACCATTGATAGTTTTCCCATACAAACAAGAAGCAATTAGAAAACATAATGAAAGAGCTGGTGCCATTAAACCTAACAGAAGAAAAAGGAGAAGGAAAAGGAAAAAGAAAAAGAGGAGGAGGGTGGGAAGGAAGGCAGGCAGGTAAGCAGGCAGGAAGAAATAAATTTGAGAAACATGCAGAAACTATATAAAGAAGACTTTCACAAAACTAAAAATCTGAGCGACATTAACAAGAAAAACAGCTTGAACATAAATGGAGAGCTATTTCTTGTATTGGAACAGGAAAAGCTAATATTGTAAGAACATCAATTTTCTCTAAATTAATATGTAAATTTGTTGCAACCCCAAGAAAATATTAATTGATTTTTAAAATTAGACCAGCTGGTTCTAAGCTTTTTTGTAAATATCAAATTCAAACTCAGCCAGAAAAAAATTTCTGAAAAGGAAGCATAAGGAATTAGAGGCCAAGTTCTACCAGATAATGAAGTATTACAAAGCAAATGTGATTAAGCTACATGAATGAGTCAGGAGAGAGAATCCAGAACTAGAATCAAATGCAGATGCAAATTTAGTATATGACAAAAGTGACATTTCAAAGCAAATGCATTATTCAAAGAACAGAAATAATGAAACTAATCATAGAATTATAACACTTTCTTCTAATAAACATTGTAATTATTATTATAATGTTATATACTTATATGTCATAACATTTGTTATGTTACACATTTTTACATAAAAGAACCTATAAATTCCTAGGAGAAATGAAAATTATTTTTATATTGTGAATTAGGAAAGGTCTTTTTAATATTTGGGCTTCCCAGGTAGCTCAGTGGCAAAGAATCTACCTGGCAATGCAGGAGATGCAGGGGACTCAGGTTTGATCCCTGGGTCGGGAAGATGCCCTGGAAGAGGAAATTGCCACCCACTCCAGTGTCCTTGCCTGAAAAATCCCATGGATAGAGGTACCTGGCAGGGTTGCAAAGCATCCTACATGGCTGATTGAGCACACACACGCCTCTACTGCTGTATGTTTATAATGTTTACTGAGCCCTTATCGCCAAAGTTTTTTTAAACACTTTACATATATTTATTTATTTGATCCTCATACTATGTTATCATCCCATTGACAAAGGAGAAAGCAAAGCACAAGAAGCTGAAGGAAAGTTGGCTCTTGACCCTATGGCTCAAGAGTGGCAGAAGAGTGGAAGTACACAGCCAGATAATTTCACTCCAGAGCTTCTGTGCTCAACCACCATAAGCTAGTTGTCTAAGCAACTGACAGACCACCTGGGAAAGCAACAAAGATGGAACTCAGTGATGGTCCCGCTTGCTGGGCTTAATTTCATCCTTAATCTTGAAAGATGGGCAGTATCTGACTGCATATGTGCACAGATCCCTGTTACTGTTACAATGTCACAGATCACAGTTCACTGCTAGCTGGTATAAAATGTCTAACCGGTGATAATAGGGTAGCAGGATGACTCTGGTAGCAGAGAAATTGTGCCCAAGAAGTAAGAATCAGGTGATAAGAAGTGTGAAAGGCAGTTTAACAACCTGGTGAAGTAAGCATGCTGGGCATGGCAGGACTTCACCCTGCAAATACAAAAACCACCACAAACCACCCATGTGTCTCCCACAAAGAAGAAGAGGAGCAAGCACACCTAACATCTGCATGCCTAATGGTGCGGGCATGCTTTGTCCAAAATCTGTCTGTTGTGTAGTCACAGTGTTAAAGAGGAAAATCACAGGGATTGGTGTTCAGTCCATGAGAACAAAACTTAGATTTAATACCTAAACTGATTGTAGCTTCAGACTTCCCTAGAAATGTACTCTTAATCAATCAGATCAACCAGTTTGGAATTTTCCAGTCAGCACCATTGAGGTAATTTGTCATATAGGCTGGCCCTCTCCACCCCCTTCCAGATAAAGAAGAGACAATCTGCAGGATATAATCCTGGTCCTTCCCCCACAAATTACCCTTTCTTTTCTTTTGCTAATGATTTCCTTACTCCACTCTACTTTCTATAAAAGTCTTCCATTTTGTATCCTTCCTAGGAGGCCTATTGTTCAGTAGGTAGGATGCTAACTGATTCGGTTCAGTTCAGTTTAGTTCAGTCGCTCAGTCATGTCCGACTCTTTGCAACCCCATGAATCGCAGCACGCCAGGCCTCCCTGTCCATCACCAACTCCTGGAGTTTGCTCAAACTCAGTCCATTGAGTCGGTGATGCCATCCAACCATCTCATCCTCTGTCGTCCCCTTCTCCTCCTGCTCCCAACCCCTCCCAGCATCAGGGTCTTTTTTTATTAAAAAGGTATTTTTTATTAAAACACAATTTTACTACAAATAGTAAACTATAAGTTCTGTAGGGCTTATGTATCAGGGGGCTTAATTTTATCAACCCTCCAGCCCAGTTCTCCACAGAATCATTTCAATTCTTATCTCACTGCTTACCCCAAGTTAAATTCCAGATGGAGAAAGATTTCTGATATAAATCAATCTATAAAGGTCTGGGAGAAAACATGGTAAAATTATTCTTAATATCCAGAGTGAGATAGATCTTTCCCATACCCAAACATTATGCTCAGATGTTATGATGAAAAAGGATCATTTTTACTATTTTAAAATTTAAAAATTTTTTGGAAAAAAATAAAGTCAAAATGTAAATGAAAATTAGGGAAAATATCTGTACCACCAGCAACAGACAAAAGGCTAATTTTCATAATACATTAAAAGCTTTAAAAACAAACAAACAAACAAACGCATTACAAAACAAAACAAACACCAGTGGAATGAACAGAGGGCAGACAAGAAGTGCACTAGAAAAGAACTATAAATGGCTTAACAAATATGAGAAGATGGTCAACGTCATAATTTAGGAAGCAATTTAAAATAAAAATGAAACACCACTATTCATCTATTGGACAAAAATCTTTGCTAATGCACAATATTGAGGGAAGAGGAAGGAGACACTTTAAAACACTGAGTAGATTAACTGGTACCTCTTCTTTGGAGGGCAATTAAACATGGTCACAGTAATAATAATAATAGCACTAGCTTTGTTGACTTAAAGGAAAACACACAACAGGAGAGTTGTGAGCTTAAGTGTTATTCAGGTTCTTTCTGAGGACTATCAGTTCAGTTCAGTCGCTCAGTCATGTCCGACTCTTGGCGACCCCATGAACTGCAGCACGCCAGGCTTTCCTGTCCATTACCAACTCCCGGAGCTTCCTCAAACTCATGGAGATAGCTACTCAGTAACTCAGAGTAAACTGCTCCAAGTAGGAGAGAAGTAGGGGAGGAGAAGTAGGAGAGGAGCCAGTAGATGTGTACGTTTTTGGCTAGAAAATACATGCAGTCATATTGAAATACAAGCATGCTATTGCTATTTAGTCACCAAGCTGTGCCTGACTGTTCTGTAGCCTGCCAGCTCCTCCGTCCATGGGGTTTCCCCAGCAAGAATACTGGAGTGGGTTGCCATTGCATACATCTTGGTAAAAGTTTACCGCTAACCACAAAGAACATATCTCAAGTGAATGGTTTAGTGCTTTTCTCTATACAGGAAGATGCAAGAACCTGGGGTCACTGAAATCCTCCCTGAGATATGCATCTTAATTCTCTAGGGCCTTTATCTAAAGTGTAGAGTGCCCTATCCTGTTTTCCATCCTGAATTGCTCTCAGGGGCGGGTGAAATGTCATGGGTAACTGAAGCGTGTTGTGACTCAACCCTGGCAGAACTGGGTGATGAGTGACACTTTTTTTTTTTTTCCACAGCTTACACTTATTGAGAATTTGCTATGATGGATAGACAGTGGTCTGTGTGCTTAGATATTTTCATTCATACACTCGTCATAACAACCAAATGAAGTGGCTTCCATTGTTATCCCTCTGAGAACATTGAGGCACTTAAAGATTGAGAAACTAGAAAAACAACAGGTTCCTACTGTATAGCACAGGGAACTATATTCAATATCCTGTGACAAACCATAATGGAAAAGAATATATATACGTGTAAATGAGTCACTTCGCTGTACAGAAGAAATTAGCACAACATTGTAAATTAACTATGCTTCAAAAAATTTTTTTAAAAAGCAAAGAAGATAAATGAATTATATTGGAAGGGGAAAAAATATTAAGACATGTTCAAGATCACATGTCTAGTAAATGGAGAAGCTGGGTTCAAACTCAAAAAGTATGAAAAATCCGGTTTAAAATGCCAAGCTTGACAATGTCCATAAAAATTTAAAATGTTTAAACCTATTATCTATACCTATTTGTGAAAATTAGTAACACAGCACATAAAAGAAAATAACTATTAAGGTAAAAGTGTATTTCTCCCCCATGTAAATAAAGTACAGTCCAAAATTGGTAGGACAGCTCAATTATATGAAGTGCTTAGGAATCTGGTTTTTTCCCAGCTCACCTCTCACCCCACAAAGGGTGTGGCCCTAGAGTTCATAGTCCAAGGCAGGAGGTGAATTACAGGAAGGAATAAATAATAAAGGACAAAGGCACTGTCACTTCCTCTTACATTGCTTTGGTTGCAAGGGAGGCTGAGAAAGGTCTTAATTCTGAGCAGCCACAGGCACAGCTAAGTATCAGTAATAAGCACAGAAGATCAGAGGGATGGATATTGAGGGGTCTCTTTCCTTCCTATTGACACCACAATTCTAGTTCCAGGAAAATTTCCAACAGATGAAAGGCATATTTGTTCAAAAACTTACTAGACTGATAATTCTCTACCTATCCTTCCGGATACATTTTTGACTCTGCTCTGCCTGCCTGTGTCACCCCTATGAATCAGCATCATTTGGGCTTCCTTGTCTACTAGATTCCACTTATATTCAGCAGGTACATCAGTAGGAAACCAGAGAGCAAGAGGAGAGCACAGTCAGGATAGTTACTCTGATGGCTGCCGTTCTGGCAGTGGCTACACTTCTAATCTATGGTCACAGCTCCCGTTTGGGGGCCTCTCTTGTAGGGCTAAGGGCCCACTGGATTCTACCAACACTGCTCCCTCTGCTTGTCCGTTCATGCTTATGGGAGGTAAAGGCTTCTCACTGTTGCCTGTTCCTGACAACTTAACCATGTATTGTTTGGTCCATTAATCCTGCCAGCACCTGTGTCAACAGTCCCTCCATCAAATTCTCTTAAGGTAAGCTTTGGATGTACCATCTGCTTCCTCCTGGACCCTGATACAATATGTACAAGGATTTTCATTGCCACATTGCTTCAAATCGCAATAGACTGGAAACAAATTAAATATTCATCAACAGGGATATGCGTAAACACATATAGTACAACCAGAGTAGAAATATTATATAGCAGTTTAAAAAATAATGTCTCATTGTATATACCGAAATTTTTAAGAGGGCCGATATCATGTTATATATTTTTATCACAAATAAAAAGTAGGTTTCCAGGAGCTAATATGGAGAGCTCTTGATGGTAAAATGCTACCAAGTACTTTCAAAATATAAATATATATTTAGGTAGACATGTGGATAATAGTAGTGACTTCTGGAGGACTAGAGAGATTTATTAAATATTTTTTTGATACTATATGAATTTTTACCATGTATCTATTACCCTTAAAAGAAACTAGTTAGGGATAAAAACATTGCTTTCTTTAGGGCACATATAGGGAAGTGTAGGACTAGGATGGTAATACTCTTTTGATGTTCCATTATTTAACTAGAACTCCAACTTCCTCTCCTCTCCACTCTCTGTCCTCCCTTTTATCCCCTCTCCCCATATAGGGCCACACTGAAGACCTGTTGCAGAAACCAGTACTTGAGAAACCAAGTACCACATTGGGAGAATTGGAGAACTCAGGTTTATTACGCCGCGCCCAGAGGAGATAACACTCCAAGCTCTGAGGCCCGAACAAAGGGGTTACAGAGTTTTTATACACAGACAGGCATGATTAAGTGGGTTTGTGGGTTTGCAGGGGCTGGGCAATTGCAAAGAGCAGGACAAGGGTGAGTGAGATAAGCTCCAGTTCCTAGTATTGGGAGTCCCCACTTTCTGAGATCTACATGATCCAGACTTTGCAAGGAGCAAGCTGAGTTACAGAGGCAGAAGGAGCAGGAGGTTATGTAAAATTTTAACTTTTCCTCTTCAGACCCTCCTTCTAAGAAAAGGCAGCACCTCATCCTCTTGGGGCTGGAGTGGTTCTTATTGTGACTCTCCCAGTGGCCATTGCTCTGACCTCAGTCAAGATTTTCTGTGATCCAGAATCTCCTTACTTGCTTATTTTCTTTAACCTTTCAAGGACTGGTCTCTTAAGAATTAAACTGCCTTTCAGGTTTCTGAAAGGAAAAAAAAAATCTTATTCTAGATTTACAACTCTTGGAACGTGGTGAATCCTGCTAGGATTGATCAAAAGGACCCTGAAAATCTGATTTTACTCAGGGCTGAATTCAAAATCACTGGGGTTTTGGTGTAGCTTTTGTCTTTGGATCCCATTCCTTCCCTCATGTATTGACTTAGCATCAATATATCGAGCACCTGTGTTACCCAAAAAACTGGGTTCACCTCTTGGTGAGTGTCAAGACAAAAGACATAACCAAGCCAAAGACCAGGAAAAGGAAGGAATTATTACTTGAGCAAGTAAGGAGGACACCAGAGAGCTTTCCCAAAGCAATGTCTCTCCGAATAGCAAAATTGGGGAAAGTTACAAGGTCACATGCTTATTCATGAAGGGGGTTAGAGCAGTGTATGCATATTGATGAAGGGACTTGAGCAGAGGAAAATTCTGCATAGAGTTGGGGCAAAGGTCAACAGAGCCCAAGCTTTAGATGACTGAAGCCATGAAGGTTAGAAAAGGTCAACATCATCAGCCCTTAGGTTCCAGTTGATCTGGAAGTTGACCTTTCAAGGGGGATTTAAATTCTGCAAAATAGCTCAAGAAAGTGCTTCAGGCTAATCTTTACCATTGAAACAGAACTAGGAGTCTTTACAACTGATTTGTTATCTTTGCTATTGTTCCTTCTTTTGCCTGATAACAGTGGTTTGTTCTTTTATTCCTTTAAGATCATTATTTCTGGGACCTGTCAAAGGGTAAGCATTGTAGTCAAGCTTAGATCACAAAATGGTGTGGGCCAAAATGGCTTCTCTAATGTCAAAAAGCTGTATCTGATTCTTTTCCTTCAGGTCCTTCAGGGATCTTCCTACCCTATCTGCTTATACCTTCTCTGTTCCAAAGCTCTAGGAAGTGTCGTCAGTTAAGAAAATGAATGAATCCTGTCCTAGAGAGATTAAGTCTTACGGAGGGGACAGAAGTGTAAGAGGTGCCAAGAGAAGTGAAAATAGAGATGAGAGTCAGGGCTCAGAGACAGTGGCTGATTGTAATCAGAGACCAGGATGGGTGACTAGAAGGACTTCCTAAGAGTGTGAGATGGGGTGATGGGCTGGTGGTAACAAAAGATGGTAAGGGTGCCCTGGGATGACAAGTGAAAGGAAAGAGCAATTAAAACTGCAGAAGCAATGCGACTTGAAGCAAGACACTTAACTGTAACTTAAAACTGTTGATGAAAGATTAAAACAGGAAGTCAATATGTTGAAAGTCATTAGGAGTCATCCTTATCCTACAGAGAATCAAAAGGGAAAAATGGAAGAATAAGTTAAGAGCACCTATCACAGTCATGATTTAGGAAAGAAAAAAAAAAAGAATAGTTAAATATTTGGTTGCTGTTTTAGACTGCCTTAAAATGTGTTCATATTAAGATAATGATTTAATGTTCTTGTACCTGGGGCGGGGGAAAGACATCTAGGCATGAAATAATAAGGCACATTAAAAAACTGCTGATCGTGGATAGCGCTAAACCCTAGAGGTATGGATAAATGGCCAGGGAATGATAAGGAAGCAGTTATTGAATTGGGGTGGTTGTTCAGTTGCTCAGTCATGTCTGACTCTTTGAGACCCCCATGGAGGGTCAGCACACCAGGTTTCACTATCCTTTGCAATCTCCCAGAGTTTGCTCAAACTCATGTCCACTGAGTCAGGGATGCCATCCAACCATCTCATCCTCTGTCGCCCCCTTCTCCTCCTGTCCTCAATCTTTCCCAATATCACAGTCTTTTCCAATGAGTCAGCTCTTCCCATCAGGTGGCCAAAGTATTGGAGCTTCAGTTTCAGCATCAGTCCTTCTAATGAATATTCAGGACTGATTTCCTTTAGGATGGACTGGTTTGATCGCCTCACTATCCAAGTGACTCTCAAGAGTCTTCTCCAGCACCACAGTTCAAAGTCATTAATTTTTCAGTGCTCAGCTTTCTTTATGGTCCAGTTCACATCTGTACAGGACTATTGGAAAAACCACAGCTTTGACTATACAGATCTTTATCAGCAAAGTGATGTCTCTGCTTTTTAATATGCTACCTAGGTTTGTCATTGCTTTTCTTCCAGGGAGCAAGAATCTTTTAATTTCATGGCTGCAGTCATCATCTGCAGTGATTTCGGAGCTCAAGAAAATAAAGTCAATCCCTGTATCCATTGTTTCCCCATCAATTTGCATTGAAGTGATGGGACTGGATGCCATGATCTTAGTTTTTAGAATGGTGAGTTTTAAGCCAGCTTTTTTACTCTCCTCTTTCACCTTCATCAAGGGGCTCTTTAGTTCCTCTTCACTTTCTGCCATGAGGGTGGTGTCATCTGTATATCTGATGTTATTGATATTTCTCCCAGCAATTTTGATTCCAGCCTGAGTTTCATCCAGCTCAGCGTGTAGCATGATGTACTCTGTATATAGGGCTTTCCAGGTGGCGCTAGTGGTAAAGAACCTGTGTGCCAATGCAGGAGACATAAGAGATGTGGTTTCAATCCCTGGGTAGAGAAGATCCCCTGAAGGAGAGGATAACAACCCACTCCAGTATCCTTGCCTGGAGAATCCCCATGGACAGAGGAGCCTGGAAGGCTACAGTCCATAAGGGTTACAAAGAGTTGGCAGTAGGACACAACTAAAGTGACTGAGCATGCATGCACTCTGCATATAGGTTAAATAAGCAGGGTGGGGGCACCACAGTGAGGAGAGTTCCACCTCACTTCTCCCCCTGGCTTCTAGATGTCTTCATATTAACGTCATCTCTCGGAAATATCTCACTCACCTCATGGGGTATCGGGAGAGTTTAATTTAAAATGTGCATGTAAAGACCTAAATGTAAGACTGGATATTATAAAACTCCTAGAAGAAAACAGGCAGAACAGTCTTTGACATATATTGCAGCAATGTTTTTTTGGATCTGTCTCCTAGAGTAATGAAATAAAAACAAAAATAAACAATGGGCCCTATTAAACTTAAAAGCTTTTACACAACAAAGGAAATCATAAACGAAAAGACAATCCTCAGAATGGAAGAAAATATTTGAAAATGATGCAACTGACAAGGGATTAATTTCTAAAATACACAAACAACTCATACAGCTTAATATCCAAGACACAAACAATGTAATTTAAAAAATGGACAAAAGACCTACTAGACATTTCTTCAAAGATGACATACAGATGACTATATGCTAATTATTAGAGAAATGTAAATCAAAACTGCAATGAGGTATCATCTCATACCAATCAGAATGGCCATTATCAAAAAAAATTATAAACAATTAATGCTGGAGAGAATGTGGAAAAAAAGGAACCTTCCTACACTGGCGGGAATGTTAAATTGGTACAGCCACTATGCAGAACTGTATGGTGGTTCCTTAAAAAAACTAGAAATAGACCTACCATATGATCCTGTGATTCCACTCCTGGACATATGCCCAGAGAAAATTCTAATTCAAAAAGATACATGCAACCCAGTGTTTATAGCAGCACAATTTGTAACAGTCAAGACATGGAAGCAACCTAAATGTCCATCAACAGATGAATGGATAAAGAAGATGTGATACATATATACAATGGACTATTACTCAGCCATAAAAAGAATGAAATAATGTCATGTGCAGCAACATGGATGGACCTAGAGATTATCATATTAAGTTGAGATACAGAAAGACAAATGTTACATGATATCACTTATATGTGGAATCTAAAGAAATGGCACAAATGAACTTACTTACAGAAACAGACTGACAGACATATGAAACAAACTTGTTTACCAAAGAGAGGGGATGGGCGATAGAGGAGAGATAAATTAGGAGTTTGATATTAATATACACACACTGCTGCTGCTGCTGCTAAGTTGCTTCAGCCGTGTCCGACTCTGTGCGACCCCATAGATGGCAGCCCACCAGGCTCCTCTGTGCACAGGATTCTCTAGGCAAGAACACTGGAGTGGGTTGCCATTTCCTTCTCCCATACACACACTACTGTGTATAAAACAGGAAAACAACAAAGACCTACTATATAGCACAGGGAACTATACTCAGTATCTTGTAATAACCTCTAATGGAGAAGAATCTGAAAAAGAACATCTGTATATATATGTGTATAACTGAATTACTTTGCTGTACACTTGAAACTAACACAACATCATAAATTAGCTACAGTTTTTTTTAAAGCAAAAAATAAAAAAAGAACAAAGTCTAAAAAAATAAAAAATAAATAAAATGTGCATGAATGCAAGTGGGAAGAACCTGTGTGGGAAGGGCTTTTCATATCATGCTAGAAGAGTGGGGAACCATGGATTGGTCAGACAGTGATGCAATCAATTATGTATGTTAGAAAGATCAATCTAGGGGAAGTACGGAAGTGGGGTCAACGGTGATACTGTTGTACTGGTACTGAGCACAGCTGGAGAAGGGAGAGGCACCCAAGGAATGCGGACACAGTAGAATCAACAGAAGTTAGTTACTAGCTAAATGATAGGGGTGAGGGAATGGGAAAGATTGAAGAAATCTCCTAGTTTTCTAGTGCCTGAACAAGGAGGGGTGTCATATGCCGTGATAAAGAACAAAGAAGGAGGAAATCTGGGGAAAATATGTTGAGTTTGAGGTAATTTGTGGGACAGTCACATAACAAGGTCTAGGACACAGTCAAGAATGAGAATAACTCAATTTCATGCTTTTACTCGTATCCTCTTTGTCTACTCAGTCTTTCTCGTCACTGCTCCCTAATCCTTGGCCCTGCAGTCTCCTTCCCACCCCAGTTTGCTTAGTTAACACTTACTCACTCTTGAAGGATTAGCTCAAGCAACTCCCCATCCAAAAACTCCCTCGTGACACATCACCTCCTCACAAAGGTGGTTTTCCCCTCATGCTTTTCAAATGATCAATGATTGCTTCTTTTCTTTCTTTTCTTTTCTTTCTTTTTCTCTCCTTCTTGGCAACAGCACAGGCATATGTGATCTTAGCTCCCCGACCAGGGATTGAATTTATAGCGCAAGCACAGAGTCTTAATCACTGGATTGCCAGGGAGGTCCCTATGCTTGTTTTTATCATTACACTGAAATGTACACTGAATTATAATTAATTTACAGGTCTGCCTCCCTTCCACTGGAGAAGGCAATGGCAACCCACTCCAGTACTCTTGCCTAGAAAATCCCATGGACGGAGGAGCCTGGTAGGCTGCAGTCCATGAGGTCGCTAAGAGTCGGGCACGACCGAGTGACTTCACTTTCACTTTTCACTTTCCTGCATTGGAGAAGGAAATGGCAACCCACTCCAGTGTTCTTGCCTGGAGAATCCCAGGGACAGGGGAGCGTGGTGGGCTGCCATCTGTGGGGTCGCACAGAGTTGGACACGACTGAAGCGACTTAGCAGCAGCAGCAGTAGCTCCTTTACACACGATCTTAACCTCCTTGTTGGTAGGGTCTACATCTTCATCTCTAATATCTCCAATATATAGCACAGTGGAGGTATATTAATTAAGATGGACTCTCAGTGGCTGTTGTATGAATGAATGTCTTAAGTGGGAGAAGAAACACTTCTTCCTTGTTGACTGGAGTGAAGAATGGAAGGTGTTGAAGGTTGTGGATGTAGGGGGCTCAGTGAGAACTTAAAAGTGTCAATAATCTAAGCGCTATCCACAAAATAAGAGTCATTTCCCAAAAGAAAAGTGAGAAAGACAGTTTGAGGAAAATGACGGAGATTTGGAATAACTTCTGTAAGGAGTGGGAAAGGAAGGTAACCAGACGTATTTATTTAAGACTGTCAAGGAGCCTTAAGGGTCCAGTGGACCTTGGAACAATAAAGCGGCAGTGGGAGTGACCTCAAAGACTGTGTGATTCTCTCCAGCAGCTCCATGGGTTGAGGACGACAGGAGGACACTGAGAGTGGTGTTCATCCCAGATTCAAGTCCAGCAAGACAGACTTGGAGGACGAGAGAGGCTCTGATGCAAAGTGACACAGCATGGGGTGCAGGCTGAATAAAGAAAGGGGGTGGTGCTGTGAGGGACAGAGATGGAGAGAAAGGAGAGTGAGGACCACAAGGCCCGCTCAGGCTGGAGAAGAGAAGTTGTGGGAAAGAACCTGGGACACCTGGTCAGGGGTGGCTCTTCTGAGAATTTAGGATGTTAAGTTGGTGATTCCAGAGTTGAATGTCTGAATGGTGACAGAGCCCAGGGTGTGGCCACAGAAGATAGCTGCTAAAGGGACCTTGTAAGTAAGGCTGTGCGAGTCACAGCCTTAGGGAATTAGGGAATTTTGAAGCTACGTTTTTGGACTGACTGTTCCAGAACTCTGAAACTGTCCATCCTAGAGACAGGAAGTGGGTGAAAAAGAAGACTAAGAACAGGATTCTAGAAAGTTCAGTGAAAAATGGGTGGTACTCAGGGGATAAACAGATGGAATAAGAAGGAGGGAGGCAAGAAGTTCATGGGAGAGTAGAAAGGATTCCTGCAAGAGAGTTGAAAGGTAACAGCCAAGTGTGGTCATGGGGAGCCTGTAGAATCCTGACCAATCTCTCTCCTAACTCTGAAGGAGTTTTCTTCCTCCTGGAGCAAACTCTCCAACCTCGAGAGATTAGACAGCTTTTACTTTTGCACTTTGTTCTGGCATCTTGATTCTGTTTTCAGAGATAACTTTTCATTTGAGTTCCCAGTCTCACGCTCTTATTTTGCTTTTCTAGGAGCATAACTCCATGTTCCTAGAATGTTATGATGCCTTTTCTCATCAAAACTAATGTCTGGTTTTTTATTCCTTATTGTGACTGATAGGATATATTCTACTACAACTACACTGATAGTTGATCATGGACACACATGCTACTCTTTCCAGTAATATTTGCACCTTGGAAGATCCTCCCAGAAATATAACAGCATAACCCAACCCATGCTACAAAGTCAGCAGAGAGGCGGCCTTCCTGATGTGCCTCAAAACATGAGTTTAAATCCCACATGAATAGGTAGCCCAAAGGCAAAGCTGTAAATTATTTTAAGTTAGGGAGTGAAAGAAAGATAAACTGCCAGAAAGACATTTTAAGTTGACGGGAAGAAGGGGTTGAATTATAATGTCCTACACCCACAGTCATTTATTCAGGACATCATATGTTCCTAAGATTTCAGGGTAAACAACACGTGCTTTAATAGTAGAAAAGCTCCAACCTCACTTTCCTCTTCATGTTCTGTCTGTATCTGGTCACATGAATGCTGTTGGCCACTTACTAAAACAACCCCATCTATAACAGATGGAAATTGAGTGCCCATAAAATAGAGTAGTTGGCATGTGTGGTCCAAGGACATAAAGTATAAAATATGGTCCCTGCTTTAAAAAACATGAAAGTTGAGGGAAGCCTAAAACAAATAGACATAGACAATCAGCAATAAAAGTCAGAACCTGTGTTAAAGTAATTCCTGTCAGCATCAAGGATTAAATACTGTACTGTTTTAGAATTGCTAACATTGTCAATGTGTTAGGAAGTTCCCTTGAGTGTTGGAATGTTGTAGAAGGTTGGCCTTTCCTGAGCACAGACATGTCCTGAACTTGTGCATTGTGACATCAAACAGTCAGATCAGCAGCCTCAGCTCCTGCTTCTTGAGAGATGTACTGGCACGTCTGGCTGTCTACACACCTCTTGGCCTGACAAAGTAGGTCATGCCAGGGTTTCTGGCTCAGAGACAGTGAGTGGCATGGGAACAAGCTATAACTGAAAGAGACCATGATGATCTTTTGTAGAGACTTTTCAGAGTAGAAAGACTAAAAGAAGATTCTATCATCATACTTTTTATCTTTAACTCATTCTCCACTTTGTTATACAGCCTATATGCTAATAATATACACAAATTCAATACATTTCTACTACCATGACATAGAGTGTTGTAAGAAATTGTGTACGTTGTGTAGTACATGTTCACTTACAAAATTCTTTCACACCTATGAAGTCATTTGATCCTCACAAATTCTGTGGAAATGAGCATTATTGACCCAATTTACATAGGCTTCAATTCAAGTTCACACTGTCACTGAAGTGAGTCAGCAGCTATCTTATTCATCCTCAGGGGCAGGAGTTACCCTCCTGTAGAACAGCTGAGCCTGGTTCCAAATGTCACCTTCTTTCTATCTCTAGACCCTCTCTCTCTTACCTATTGACTCTTTCTGCTAATTTCCTCCATGAAATTCAGTTCAATAGGCAATTTATGAATGCCAACCATGAGCCAAATATAATACTGGGAATTCAGATTGCAGAGCTGACATCCTCAAGGAGAAGCCAAACTAACTAGGGAGACAGAGAAACAAATGAGTATAACATGGCAGCTATCACAGTAGATGCATACATACCACAATAGCTCCAAGGAGGGAGTCATTAATTAACTCTGCCAGGGAGGCTTAAATAAGTGGCAGTTGAGCTACAAGTTGAAAAATGAATAAACAGGGTAAACAGGACATTCCAGGACATTCCATTCCAGATGGAACAGTCTGTGAAATGATAAAGGGGTAGGAAACTGCAAGAGATTTAATTGAACTCACCTCTTATTCATATCAACACCCAATATGACTGGAGAAAAACACACAATGGTTACCTCAGGCCCACTGACCACAGAGACGGTCACAGGGCTACTCAGTTATACCTCTAGATGACTACTTCCCAACTCCTTTCTCTGCAGACCTCCAACTGTTCTCTTTCGTCTTATACCTCTGCTTACTATTGCACTGGGAAAATGGAACCAGTGAATAGAGAACTTGCAAAATCACCCGCTACCACATCTACCATCTCACCTCTTCCCATGTTCTTGGAAGACCTGTCATCCCTCTCTGAGTCAATTCTTCTCTGGATACTTAACTTGAGGCACTTCTGCCTTCTCAAGGACACTGCTGCCAGCAATTCTCCCCCACTCTCCCACATCATCACTGCCATCAACAAAATGGACAATACAAAATGGCTGTTACTTCTCTAACCTTAGAAAGAAAAAAAGCCCTCTCTTGACCCCACTTCCTTCCTTCCCCACCACTGCCTATTTCTCCTTCATTTTGTAACGAAACTCCTTGAAAGAACAGCTTTACCCACTTGTCTCTAGTCCTCCTCCAACTCTCTGTTTGACCCACACCAATTATGCTTCTCCCCAGTGCTGCCGAAACTGTCCTTGCCCTGTGCCAATGATCTCCACTTTGCAAAGTCCAAAAGATCATTTCTTTGACCTTGCATCCAACTTGACCTGCCATCAGTACTTGACCCATTTGATCCCTCTCTCCTTGAAACACATTCTTCACTTGGTTTCCAGGGCTTGACAACCCCCTGAGATTACCCCTCCTCCTTCAGTGGCCACAC
Source organism: Cervus canadensis (assembly GCF_019320065.1). Lineage (NCBI taxonomy): Eukaryota > Metazoa > Chordata > Mammalia > Artiodactyla > Cervidae > Cervus > Cervus canadensis. Next base: position 44,982,527 of record NC_057388.1, read on the forward strand.
CCTCCTGTTTCCTTTGCTGGTTTCTCAACATCTTCCAGAACTGTAAGAGCTAGAGCCCCCCAGGGCTCAGTCCTTGTACTTTCCTTCCCCATGTACTCTTACTTGCTAGGTGATCTCATCCAATCTCATAGCTTTGTTTTTTCTCAAAGCTTTAAATACCAAGTAAACCACCCACGAGTCCCACCTGAACATTTCCTCTAACTCCAGACACCTATATCCCACTGCATGCTCAAAACATAGCTTAGATCTCTGATGGACATCTCAAAATCAGCATGCTAAAAAAACAACTCCTGCTATTTCCTCTAAAACTTTCTCTTCCCATGATCTCTAATGCAAATTGAAACTATCTGCATCTTGTGGCTCAGGCCAAAAACCTTGGTAACACTCTTGGTTCCTATTTTTTTCTCATACCCTGCATTCAATCCATCAGCAAATCCTATTATCTCCACTTTAAAATATATACAGAATCATAAACTTTCTCAGGGTCTCTACTACTTTCATTCTGGTCTAAGCTATAGTCATTTTTGCATTATGGAAATAACTTCCTTATTTATTTCTTGCTTACCCTCTGCCTCACACCCTATTCAACTCTCCAGAGAGTAGTCAGGGTGATTCTTTTAGAATGTAAAATAGATCAGGCCCCTCAACCAACTTTCTGTCTCATCTAGAACAAAAACTCAAGTCCGTTCAATGACCTGAGGCTCTCACATCATCTGCTTCCTCCATTCACTCCCCTCAACTGCCCAATGTCCCCTCAACTAAATAAATGAATGAGTAGGGAATTCCCTGGTGGTCCAGTGATTAAGACCTGGTGTTTTCACTGCCGGGTCCCAGGTTTGATCCCTGGTCTGGAAACTAAGATGCTGAAAGTCACTTGACATGACCAAAACAATAAAAAATAAAATAAATGGATGGGCTTCCCTGGTAGCTCAGCTGGTTAAGAATCCACCTGCAATGCAGGAGACCCAAGTACAATTCATGGGCAGGAAGATCCCCTGGAGAAGGGATAGGCTACTCACTCCAGTATTCTTGGGCTTCCCTGGTGGCTCAGATGGTAAAGAACCCGCCTGCAATATGGGAGACCTGGGTTTGATCCCTAGGTTGAGAAGATTCCCCTGGAGGAGGGCAAGGAAATCCACTCCAGTATTCTTGCCTGGAGAATCCCCATGCACAGATGAGCCTGGCAGGCCACAATCCAGGTTGAAAAGAGTTGGACATGACTGAATGACTAAGCACAGCACAAATGAATGAGCAAAGAAATGAATGATTGGATGTTAAGGGAGAGGAAACTGGTTTGACACTGGAGAGTGAGTCAGGTGATCAATGACCTTTTTAAACAAGCCAAAGAGTTCAGACTTTATTTGAATATAATGGGTAGTCATCAAAGTTGAAGAACTTTAGCATGATAACTATCACCCATAAATTCTCTATTTTAGGACCCAGTCCACATGTCACCTTTTATACAAATCCTGACTTTATTTCTCTACTAACCTCACATTTGCACCCAGAAAACCAGCCTCAGTAAACTCCTTGCTGCTCCTATAATATGTCACATTTTCAAAGTTCCATGCCTTCACCTTCTCTGTTCCTTCTGTCAGGAATGCCTTTCCTTCCTTTGTCTGAAACAGGTCTGCTCATCCTTCTGGACTCTGCTCAGTGCCATCATCCTTATGAAGTACTCCCTGACCACCTCAAGAGTGATATGGTTTCTTCTTTGGGCTTCCAGAGTATATTTCACCCATCTCCGTTATAGATTTCATCACCTTATATAGTTATCATTTACATATTGGTACGTCCCTGGAGGACAGGGTCCATGATCAGTTTTGTGTGTTTTTTTTTTAAATTTTGGCTACACAGGGTCTTCAATGCTATGCACAGGCTCTTTATTGCGGAGTATGGACTTTCTCTAGTTGTGGCACATGGGCCTAGCTGCCCCAACACATGCACGATCTTAGTTCCCCAAACTGGGATTGAACCCACATCTTCTGCATTGGAGATTGATTCTTAACCACTGGACCACCAAGGAAGTCCCCACCATGACCAGTTCTTGGTGGGACTCCTGTACTTTGCACACACAGTGTCTTCAAGCATGCTCAATGCATGTTTGTCAAATGAAAAGGAGCCAGCAAAGTGGAATGAAAATTAGTAGAGGAAACATAAGAGAAACCAGGGCAGTGAGATGTCTTCAAAACCAAAAGAAGGATTTTTCAGAAGTAAGGAGTGGTCAGTACTTGAGAGATTTGAATAAGCTGACAGATGTCATTGTATTTAAGAAGTAGGAGAGATTTGGAGATATAACAGTCAAGGTTCAGTAGCATAGAGCAGAAATTATCTTATGTTTAAGCAGTGATTTAATAGGAGGAACATTAAAAGGGCTGGATAAGTTGGGTTTAGACTCCAGGACAACACGACAGAACTGTTGTTCTGCCAGAGTGATTCCAACCTCTCCCATGATGGTAAAGCTGAGAACAAGAGGGCCATCAGCAGAACTGTTGGCTCCAGAGCCACTACACCTGCTAGGTCTGCACCATTCAAAACAGATGGCCTACACCCTGCCTCTGGATTCCAATGACTGCCCCTAAATCCCTGCTAATATTGCCACAGGAGAACACATCTCTGTGACCACACGTTTCCACTCCTGTAAAACAACCTATCACAAACTCTGTTATCCCAATCCAGGTCCAAAGTCCAGGCAGGGTTCTTTCCCTGAGTCTCACCAGGGAGAAGTCAGGGTGTCAGCAGGCTGAGTCCCTATCTGGAGGCTCAGAGGAAGGAGTGATCTCCTGAGCTCTTTTGGGTTTGGCAGAATTCAGTTCCTTACACTTGTAGGACTGAGCTCTTTGTTTTCTGATTATTGGTCAGCATCAGGAAATACCCACTTTTATTCCACTTCAACTCCTAGAGGTCATTCACAGCTCCTTTCTGGGCTTTCTTACAGGCCCTTTCACAACATCATAGCTGGCAGCAAGACCCTTCAGATGGAGCTTCATGCAGATTTAATTCTGCCTGACTTAGGAAAAAATTAAGAATCTGGGCTTTTTAAACACCAATCATATTGCAGTCTTCCTCATTCAGGTGGCAGCAGATGTGAACACGGCAGAGAAAGAGGGGCATTGTATGATCTAGGAAGTGAAGCGTTAGGGCTACCTTGTGTTGATTGTTACAAAACTTAAAATTTTCTTAAAGACTAGAAAACCTTGAAACCAGTGAAACTGTGATGACTTGAGGATCTTTACCATTAGGATTGTCGAATATCTAAATATACATTCTATACAGAAGCAGTAAAATGCATTCTCTTAACAAAGATTTAATAGAAAACTATGGGTACTAGGGGGTAAGGCAGATGGAGGATAATTTGGAAGATTGGGATTGACATATACACATTAACATTATAAAACAGATGACTAATAAGGACCTATTGTATAGCACATGGAACTCTACTCAATACTCTCTAATGGCCTATATGGGAAGCGAATCTTAAAAAGAGTGGATATACGTTTATGTGTAACAGGTTCACTTTGCTATATACCCGAAACTAACACAATACCATATGTCAACTATACTCCAATAAAAAATTTTTAAAAGATTTAAGGAGGACCTTCTGTGGTGTTTATAGTTTTACTATAACTGCAGAAATAATCAAAACAGACCAAGTAGGAAGAGGTAGAGAATAACTAACCAGTAAACAAGTAACTAATGAGCGGCAAAGTAAAGGGTTTACTGGGACTCAGTATTTGAGACCTGCCGTCAGTTCTGGGTTGCTTAAAGCAAGCATATAATATGTTGCTTACCCCATCTATGAACCACACTTACAAAACCTATGATACATCTCTAATTGCAACACATTATAAATTCCAGAGTGTTTTCCCTCTCTCCTAATTATGTTTATTCTTAAGATATGGTGTGATTCACTCACTGAAATGTTACTGAGGATTCAGAGAATCAGCAGATTCTGGAGGACCAGGTTTGAAATAGTATTAATAGCTCTGGAGGTCAAGAAGCAGAATATCTAAACATGAGTTCCTTATAAACAGCTTTAAGGGGTATAACTGACATACCCAGAACTGCACATACTTATAGTTTACAAGTTGATGGGTTTTGACATATGGATACACCCATGTACACATTGCCACTTCAAGGCAAGGAACATATTTGTCATGTCCAAAAATTTCCTGGTTCTCAGTTATCCCTCTATCCCACACCTTTCCATCCTTTGTTCTTAGGGAATCACTAGTATGATTTCTGTTATCATAGATATCTTGCATTTTCTAGAATATCATATAAATGAAATCATAAAGACATTCTTTTTCTGGGAGAGGAAGGAGCATCCAGCTTCTTTCACTCAGAATAATTATTTTTAAATTCATACTTGTTTCTGTAACAGTAGTCCTTTACTTTATTGTTTATCCATTAACATGTCAAAGAACATTTGGACTGTTTAAACATTTGTCCTATTATAAACAAAGCTTTTATAAACGTTTATGTAAAATTCTTTGCATGGAGATAGACTTTGATCTCTTTTGGGACAATACATGAAAGTAGATTGGCTGGGTCATATACCAGGTATATGTTTAACTTTTTGAGAAATTGCTAACTGTTGTCCAAAGAGATCATGCCCTTGTTATAATTCCATCAGCAGTGTATGAGTTCCAATTGGTTCATATTCTAGTTCACACTTGGTAGGGCAATCATAATTTTTGACATTCTGATAGGTGTGTAGAGTTATCTTATAGTTTTTAATCTGCATTTCTCCTTATGATATTGAACAGCTTTTTATCTGACATTCATATATTATTGTCATTAATATGTCTTTTAAAATCTTTTGTCCACTCTTAATTGTGTTATTTATTATCTTCATGATATTGAGTCTAGAGAGTTCTTCATATGTTCCTGTTATGAGTTCTGTATCACCTATATGATTTGTAAACATTTTCTCCCAGTCTGTCTTATTCCATACTCTAAACTGTGTTTTAAAAAGCATAAGTACATAGTTAGATGAAGTCTAAATATTTTTTTCCTTTAAAGAATCATACTTTTGGCCTTATAGCTAAGAAATCTTTGCACAATCCAAAATCAGAATGATTTTTTCTTTGGGTACTTTAAAAATGTTGCTCTATTTTATTCTAGATTGCATTGGTTTTGATGAGAAATTTGCTTTCATTTTTATCTTTTACCTCTAGCTTCTTTTAAGATTTCCTCTTCATCTGTGGATTGAAACAATTTCATGATGGTATGCCTTGGAACAGGTTTCCTCATCTTTCCAGTATTTGCGGTTCATTGAGCTTACTGTATTTGTGTTTGTTGTTGTTCAGTTGCTAAGTCATGTCCAACTCTTTCTGCCCCCATAAACTGCAGCACACCTGGCTTCCTTGTCCTTTACTATTTCCTGGAGTTTGTCAAATTCATGTCCATTGAGTCAGTGATGCCATCCAACCACCTCATCCTCTGTTGCCCCCTTCTCCTCTTTCCCTCAGTCTTTCCCAGCATCAGGGTCTTGTCCAATGAGTCACCTCTTCACATCAGGTGGCCAGTGTATTGGAGCTTTAACTTCAGCATCAGCCCTTCCAGTGAATATTCAGGACTGATTTCCTTTAGGATTGACTGATTTGATCTTCTTGCTGTCCAAGGGACACTCGAAAGTCTTCTCCAGCACCATACTTCAAAAACATCAATTCTTTGGTGCTCAGCTTTCTTTATGGTCCAACTCTCACATCCATACATGTCTACTGGAAAAACCATAGCTTTGACTATATGAACCATTGTTGGCAAAGTGATAGCTCTGCTTTTTAACATGTTGTCTAGGTTTATCATAGCTTTTCTTCCAAGAAGCAAGTGTTTTTTAATTTCGTGGCTGCAGTCACCATCTTCAGTGATTTTGGAGCCCAAAAAAATAAAATCTGTCAGTGTTTCCACTTTTTCCTCATTTATTTGCCATGAAGTGATGGGGCTGGATGCCATGATCTTCATTTTTTGAATGTTGAATTTTAAGCCAGCTTTTTCACTCTCCTTTTTCACCTCATCAAGAGGCTCTTCAGCTCCTCTTCACTTTCTGCCATTAGAGTGGTATCATCTGTATATCTGAGGTTATTGATATTTCTCCCGGCAATCTTGATTCCAGCTTGGGATTCATCCAGCCCAGCATTTCTCATGATGTACTCTGCATGTAAGTTAAATAAGCAGGGTGACAATATACAGCCTTGATGTACTCCTTCCCCATTTTTGAACTAGTCTGTTCTATGTCCAGTTCTAACTGTTGCTTCTTGACCTGCATACAGGTTTCTCAGAAGATGGTAAGGTGGTCTAGTATTCCTATCTCTTTAAGAATTTTACACTGTCTGTTGTGACCCAAACAGTCAAAGACTTGAGCATGCTCCATGAAGCAGAAGTAGATGGTTTTTGGTTTTTTTTAATTCCCTTGCTTTTTCCATGATCCAGCAGATGTTGGCAATTGTATTTATAGCTCTCATCAAATTTGAAAATTCTTATCCATTGTTTATTCAATTTGTTTTGCTGCCTGCCCTCCCCCTTGGGAATCCAATTACATGTATACATAGCCCTTTGAAATCTTCTCTGTGTGTTTCATTTTAGATGACTTACACTGTTATGTCTTCAAGTTTACTAATCTTTTCTTCTGAGAAGTCTATATGCCACTAATCCCATTTAGCAATCTTAGACTGGGTTTTTCATTTTAGTCATTATCATTTTCATCTCTAGGAGTTTGGCTTGGGTCTTATTTATTACTTGCCTGTCTCTATTTAACATGCTCAATCCATCCTCTAATGTCTTGAACATATGGAATATAGTCATAATAGCTATTTTAATGCTCTTATCTATTAATTCTATCATCTCTATAATTTCTGAGTTAGTTTTGCTTGATTGACTTCCCCTCTCATTATGGGTATATTTTCCTGTTTCTTTGTATGTCTAGCAGTTTTTGATTGGATGCCAAAGTTGTGAATTTTACCATGTTGGGTTCTAGATACTTTTGTATCCCTATAAATATGCTTGGTCTTTGTTCTGGGGTACCACTAAGTTACTAAGAAACAGTCTTACCTCTTTGGATCTTGCTTTTGAGCTTTTTTAGACATGACAAGAGCAGCATTTAGTTGAGGAATAATTTTTTGCCACTACTGCTGCAAGAGTCTCTTTAGAATTCCATCAAATGACATGTAAATTATGGGGTGTTCCACACTGACTGTAGGGAGCATGGATTATTCCTGGCATTATGTGACCCTTGGTATTTTTCCCTCTAATTCTTTTGATTATTTCTTCCCTTGGCCTTTAACGATTTCCTTACATGAGTTAATCAACACTCAATTGAAAACACAAGGCAGACAGACACTCTGTTGATCTCAGGATTTCTCTCTGCACAGCTTTTTCTTCTCTGATACTCTGCCCTGTGAAATCCAGCAGCATCCCCAAACTACTGACTCCATCTCCACGAGTCTGGAAAACTGTTGGGCTCTGCTGGTTTCCTCTCTCTACACCACAGCCTCACAACCCCATCCTTTCAGGAAGCTAATGCACAGTAGGGATCACTTCATTTATTTCCCAGTTTCAGAGATCACTGTCCTGCCCTGACTGATCCCTGATATCTTGAGAACAGTAGTTTCATACACTCTGTCCACTTCTTAGTTGTTCCAACAGGTGTAGAAATCTGGTCCATGTTATTATATTTTGACTAGAAGTGGAAGTATTAACTCCAAATTACAGTTTAACACTGAGCCTTACTTCCTTCATTTTGTTTTCTAATTTTTTTCTTCTAGATGGTAGATTTCATATAGACATATGGGGAATGACAATTGCTAGACATGGGGAGAAATTAGAGGGAATGAGCTGACAGATGGGAAGTAGAGTTTAAAAAGGAAAATGGGAAAGAATTAGAAATGGAATGGGAATAAGCCGTCAAAACCTAGAGAAAGGAATTGACAGAGATTATCAAAGCTGTTTCAAATCATAACTCTCACCTTTAACAGATCTAATATATGACTGCAGAGTGATTCACACTACTCTCTTCAACTTTAATCAGTCAGTGAGATTTATTAATTTTACTTGTCTTCACAGCACAGCAACAAAGGTAAAGCTTAGGAGTTTGTCATCTCTGTTTCCCAGTAAGAAAAACTCCGAGCCTATTAAGTAAATGATAAACTCAAAGTCATTCAGAGAACAGTGTGCCTGGGTGAGAACTAGAAATCTTAAGTATATCTTTTTTTTTTTTTAACTTTGTTCAGATGGTTATCTAGCATCATTCACCTTGGGAGACAGTAGCTGTGGCACAGAAGAAAACACGCTGGACTTAGGGTGGGAGTCTAGGGTTGTAGTTCAACACAGTCACTAATGAGCTATGTGATCTTGACCTCAGTTCTCCAGATCTCAGTTTCCTTGACTACAAACCTGAATAAGAACTCCAACGTGAGGGGTCCCTGCAAGGGTTAAGTGAGATGATGCACGTCAAGTTTTACATATTGCCTGACACTTAATACTACATGTTAATTTCCCTGCATTATCTCTTGTAGGGAGACATGCAATTTTTTTTTTTAATGGAAGGACATTCACTTCCTAAACAAAGAGGTGAATCTGCTTTATGGACTGTCAAATAAGAGCTGGCTCGAGGCCATCCCTGACCTGGGCTCCCTCCAAATCAAAGAATTAAAGTCAGAAGATGTGAGGCTCACCCCTTAGATATCTGACCTTGACAGGTATTTAGCCTGTCTTAGATGTTAAAGTGAGGATCATAATAGCTATCCTTTATTGAGCACTTGCTCTGTGCTGTCAGGTATACATGAACATTTGACATATTGTCATTTAATCTCCTGTGGTTCCCAAGTGGCTAAGTGGTAAGAAATCTGCCTGCCAGTGCAAGATCCGCAGGAGACACTAGTTTGATCCCTGGATTAGGAAGACCCCCTGGAGAAAGAAATGGCAATCCATTCTGGTATTCTTGGCTGGGAAATCCCATGGAGAGAGGAGCCTGGAGGGCTACAGTCCATGGGGTTGCAGAGAGTCGGACACAACTGAGTGACTGAGCGTGCAAGCACCCATTTAATCTTTACAGTCTTTTGTTGTTAGTTCCATCTTAGAAGAGGCAACTGAGACTTAGAGATGTTAAACAACTTGTCAGAAGATCACACACAGTACAAGGGGTATGGCAGGGATGGGTTCTAATGCTTCTCTGGGATGGGTTCCAACTCTGCTTCCATGCCAACACGCATGCTCTCAACCACAATGTTATCCTGCCTTGTCACCTGCATGCTAAGAATACACTGAACTAAGGACTGTGTTAAGGTCGCTTGCAGCATATTTATTCCCTCAGTGAGTTCTTCCCTTTCCTCACCCAGAACATGCTCAAATTACCTGAAACCTCACTCACTATGCAACATGAAATGCTTCTTAAAGCAAACTGATCATTCTCACATAATCTGCCTGTCTCCCATCACATAAAGGTGAGGGGGACCTTCATATAGGATTCTGTTCCATCACTTTGAATGGCTTTGAACAATTTCTCCTATGAACCTCATTCATCAGTTGTCAGGCTTCATGCATCCTTCTGCCCATCCTTGTCTCTGGCATTTCCTTCTATACAAGCCACTCAGCTCTGCTCCTTAAAAACTTTGGCATTGACTCCCAGACACTCTCCATTCAGATTCCTGTCAACATCTTCACTGACAACTCATCTAACACTCTCGTCTCCTAGACTCCCTTCCACTTCTGCCCACATCAGAAGCCTACCTCAGACTCCTGGTGGGCCAAGGAGGAAGCCCACTGCTGCCTACTTTCCCACTAATGGCAATTGTACACTGGTCAAAATATGAAGAGCAACAACTTGAGAAACTTAAAAATTAACAACAACAGGCAAGTGGGGGAAGGGAACAAAAATTTCAAGAATGACCTTGTGATAGTTCTTATTATGTGTCAACTTGGATGGGCCATGTTGTGCCCAGATTAAAACTTATTTCTGGGTGTGTCTGTGAGAATGTTCTTGGATGAGATTAGCATCTGATTCAGTGGACAGTAAAGCAGGTTGCCCTATACAAAGTGGGTGGCCATGATCCAATCTGTTGAGGATCTGAATAAAAAAGGAAGAGGAAGAGGAATTTGACCCTTTTTTCCTGCCTCACTGTTGAGGCAGGATACCAGTCTTCTCTTGTCCTCTTGGATTTACATCATTGGCTCCTCTGAGCCTCTGAAGGGTTTCATGCCTTCAGATTCAGGCTGAATTATAGAATTGCACTCCTGTGTCTTTTGCTGACAGACAGCAGCTCAAGAGACTTCACAACTTTCATAACTGCATGAGCTAATTCCTCATAATCAATCATCAGTCAATCAACCAGTCTCTCTTCTTGTTTCTGTTTATCTGGAGAACCAAGACTAATACAGACTCTTATATGAGAAGTCAGTATTTTTTCCTCTTTTGTCTCCTGTGGTTGACCTGAGAGTGGCCCTAGTGTGAAACTCTGAAGTGGGTATGGGCTACAAAATAAAGAGAAACCCTGTCTTCCCGGTCAGAGGACTGGGAAAAGGCATTCCTATTATCTAAAGAACGTGGAAGAAATCTCCTGGGTGTTTTTCTTTTTCTCCTTTTTCCTCTCTTTGCCCTGCCCCAAGAATAGTCTCAGTTGCAGAGATACACACTGTAGTGAAATGACACCTAAAACCCCAAGAGAAAAGCTGCCTTTCTGGCCAGAAGAACCAAGAAAAGTGGTTAAAGAGTATGAGGGGTGATCTCCATTAATTCTTTTGTTCTCTATTTTCTTGCCAATTTGCCCCAAGGGCAGTTGAATGTAGCAGAAATGTACAACAGACAATCTGGCTAAAACTCCAAAAGAAATCCTAGTTTTTTGGGCAAAGGTCCAAGAAGAGGGGCTCTTTAAATGTGAAGAGCGTGGGGAAATCCAGTAAGGGGGAGAACTGAAGAAGGGAATGCCCGGCTCTATGCATGACCTAACTTCAATACCAGCACTTCCCCTGAGCACATGCATGGGATGGACCCAGAGCAACACAGAAACAGCTTACAAATTGGAAAGAAAAGATAACACTATCTCAACTACCAAATGACATGCTGGTCTACTTGAAAAAATCCTAAGGATTTCTAGAACTCATAAATAGTTTCATAATGCCCTAGACTATAAGGTCTGTATACAAAAATCAGTTTTATTTTTATATACTAGCAATGAATAATTAAAATATGAAAAACAATTTTAAGTACCATTTAAAATCACACCAAAATAATGTAACATTTAGATTTAAATCTAAGTGTTAACAAACCATGTACAGGGTCTATCCACTGAAAGCTACAGAAGACTGATGAGTCATCATGGAAGATATAAATAAATGGAGATATCTGTCACGTTCATAGATGGAAGCCTCAATATTGTTAAGACATCAATTCTCTTCCAGCTGATCTAGAAATTCAACATAATCCCAATCAAAATTCCAGGATTTTTTTTGCAGATATCAACAAGCTGGTTCTAAAATATGTATGGAAAGAAAAGAAACAAGAGTAGACAAGACAGTTTTGAAAAAGAACAAAGCTGGACAACTCACTCTACCCAATTCTAAGACTTACTCTAAAGCTACAATAATTAAGACTGTATGGTATTGAGGAAAAGACAGATACACAGGTCAAGGAGACATAATAGAGAGTCCAGAAACTGATCCTATACATAAGTATAGTCAATTTTTGACAAATGTACAGAGTCATTTTAATGGAAAACAGTCTTTCAACAAATGTTACTGGAGCAATTAAATATTTACAAGTAATAAATCTTGACTTAAATTCACACTTCACATAAAAATTAACTGAGATGGATCATAGATGTAAAACATAAAATTCTTAGAAGAAATCATAGGAGAAAAATTTAGAAACTAGAGTTACGGTAAAGAGTTTTAAGATGCAAAATTTTAAGAGCATGATACATATACTTTTAAAAAATAGTAAATTGGGCTTCAAAAAAATAAAAAGCTTCTCCTTTTCAAAAGACACCATTGAGAGAATGAAAAAAACACAAACTGGGGGAAAATATTTTCAGATCACATATCTGACAAAAGGTTTACATTCGGAATATAATAATAACTCTCTCAACAGTAAAATAACAAACAATCCAAAGAGAAAATGGGCAAGACTTGAAAAGGCACTTCAGAGAAATTGTATACATGGTGAATAAGCACATGAAAAGTTGCTTAACAGTCTTAGTCATTAGGAAGTGTAAATCAAACTGCAACTTTATACTCTTGGGGATGGATGTAATTTTTTAAAAGAAGACAGATAATTGCCAGTAAGTGGCAAAGATGTGGAGAATTTAGAAGCCTCGTGTACTGCTGGTGGAAATGGAGAATGGTAGAAACATTCTGGAAAACAGTTGGCAGTTCTTCAAAAAGTTAAACATAGAGTTACCCTATGACCCAGCAATTCTACAGCTATGAGTATATCCCAAAGAAATGGAAATATATGTCTATACAAAAACTTGTATATGAATGATTCATAACAGCCCCAAAGTGAAACAACCCAAATATCCGCTGATGATGAATAAACAAAATGTTGTATATCCATAAATGGAGTATTATTGGGCAGCAAAAAGGAATCAAGTACTGATAAATGATACAACACAAAAGAAACTTTAAATTCTTATGTTAAATGAAAGAAGCCAATTACATATTGCATGGTCCTATTTATATGAATTATCCAAAATAGGAAAATCCATAGAGACAGATAGTAGACCGGTAGTTGTCTGAGACGGGGAGGAGGGGCACTTGGGAAATGTCAGTTTAATGGGTGCAGGATTCCTTTTCAGGAGGTAAAATGTGTTAGAACAAGGTAGAAGTGATGGTTGGCAATACTGTGAATGTACTAAATGTACTGAATCAGACACTTTAAAATGGTTAATGGTTAATTTTATTTTACGTGAATTTTACCTCAATTAATTTTGTTTAAAAGCCAGGAATCCAGGACCAGGCATTTTAACTATGCTTTCCCAAGCACTCCATGGTTCACCTACCCTTTTGGGCTTCTGCTCCACTGGCTCTGACAATTGCCAACCATGGATTAGTCATGGTTCCATGTGCCAATCTTTGTGAAGCCCTCAACAATACCCATTTCCAGAAGTCATTCCAAATCCTGCCTGCTCATCTAAGCTAAAACCACACCCCTTTCCTTTCATTCTTAACAAATGGAATTTATTACATAATATGAAATAAGCAGAAATTATCAAGTATCCAGTACTTAGAAGGTGCTCAATAAGTATGTACTGAAAAATAAGAAAGGCGCATTCTCCATTCTCCTACACTTTACTCCTACCAGTATCAATTATCTGCATCTTTGTTCCCTTTCCTCTTGTCCTGAAGTGCTGCTCCTGCCGAGCTGTCACCCTCCCTGTCGCCCTCCCATGGTTTCTTAATGCCCCCAGGTAAATGCAAACACCTTATCGGGACATTTTCAGTCTCACTCGCCTCACCCCTGTCACAGGCACTCCTTACTCTGCATGCCTACACCTCTCTGTCATTTCTTTCACCTTGACTTGGAAAATTCAGAGTCAGTCTTCAATACCTACATTAATACCCAGGAAAACTATCCTCAAGCTCTCTGGCCAATGAAACTTACCACTGGATTTGACGATAATTAGGAGGTTACAGGCAACACAAACAAAAACTATCAGGGACCTTTGGGAAGACAGATTCAGTGTACATGCCAAATTGAAGCAGAATGAAGGGTAAACTATATAATAAAAGTAAGACATTATTTACTTTTTTACTTTCACTCTCATGTAAGCAGATAGTAGAGTTTTCTAGCAACATGGTATGCTATGTCTCAACAACTGAATGCAGAAGCAGCTATGAAAATTCAGCTATCTTTTACTAAACCAATCATTAATGAGCTTAGCAAAATGTAAAGCCATGTTTTCCCTTTTCACTGATTTCTTTGGGAAAACAGTTATTTTTCATAAAATGTCATTTGTGGTCATATGTACTAGTTTTATTATTGCTATTTTAAATGATTTAAATATTTTTGAAATTCCTTGGTTTTAAATTCTGATATAATATACATCAATAGTTATGACATACACACAAAAGCTCTTTGGGGTCCTCAACAATTTAGTAAAACACAAGTCCTGAGACAAAAAAATTGAGAACCATTCCATTTTAGGATTGCTAAGTGGAGCTGTGGGCCTGCCTGAGAATGAGTACTGCATTTTGCAATGGAACTGATTACTCAGTTTCCTTCAATAGCATCTATTGGTTTTAGAGCAGAAGAAGGAACAAAGAAAATGCATTGTTGAGCGGATCCAGTAATGGGATTTGGCAGAGTTGCAGTAGCTGGACATGGTCAAGCTGTCTTGTTCTTCTGGACAAAGAGGATAAACTGTCACCTTAATAAATTACCCCTTACATTCTGCAAGATTTGGGAAGTTTGAGGGATTTCTTAATCCTGAACTTCATTCTCCCTCACAGATCCCCTTTGGATCATTTGAATCCAGTTAATTCTGTACTTACGGTAGTTTTTCCAACTCCTTAACGTCTATCTCTTATGTTTAGTGACATAAACAAAGTCCATCTCTTCAACTTCACAGTTTTCTCTGTCTCTGAGGATAAACTCATTCCTGGGTCACTTCAAATAATGGAGCCTGTTAAATTATATACTCCTTGCTCTGACTTGATTACATATGTCCAGACAGCTTGGATATTCTAAGAAGGAATATAGACTGTTGATGTGATTGCAGTGATGCTGACCTGCTGATTCACCCAACAAATAATTTTTGGGGCACTCTGTGTGAGATAGGCAGAAGCCTGACACTGAGGACTCAGCCCTGAACGAAACAGGCAAAGATTCCTTCTCACTTGATGCTTCCAGGCTAGTGGGGAAGACTGAGAAGGAAAAATAAATCAAAACAGAAATGACGGTAATGCTAGAGGGAAAGAAGCCAATAAATCTTGGGAGATGATAGAAGAACTGGAGTTATGAGTCTGAACACTAGACAAGGTGACCACAGAAGGCTGCATTAAAAAGGTCAAATCTGAATAAAGACCTCAAGGAAACGAGTGAGCCATGTAGTGACAGGAGAAAAAAGAAGAATCCAGGCAGGAGTCACAAATTCCCAAAGGCAGAGGAGTAACCGCTGTGCCGATGGACAGCATGGAGGCCAGTGTGGCTGGAGAAAGAGAAAGAAGAGGAGAAGAAGGAGGAAGAGGAGGAAGAAGAGGAAGAGAAGGAGGAAAGGGAGGAGGAGTGGTAGGAAGAGGGATAGGGGGAGAGAGAAAGGGGAGGGAGAGGAGGAAATATGGGGAAAAATAAGAGGATGAAGAAGGACAGTAGATACAAATGCTGCCAGCAATAGATAAGGAAGACACAGCAAAATCTGGCCATACCAGCTCCTCTCCGTCACATCACCCACTGTAATTCTTTTTTTTTATTTTTTATTGAGCTACAAGTGACATCCTTTAACCTATTTTCTCCACCATTCAAGGTTCATTCTATTTTTAGCACTTAATGGAAGCAAGAAAATGGAAATAATTTAAATGTCCAACAGTTCAGTTCAGTTCAGTTGCTCAGTCATGTCTGACTCTTTGCGACCCCATGGACTGCAGTGTGCCAGGCTTCCCTGTCCATCACCAACTCCCAGAGCTTACTCAAACTCATGTCCATTGAGTCAGTGGATGATGCCATCCAACCCTCTCATCCTCTGTCATCCCCTTTTCCTCCTGCCTTCAATCTTTCCCAGCATCAGGGTCTTTTCCAATGAGTCAGTTCTTCACAGCAGGTGGCCAAAGTATTGGAGTTTCAGCTTCAGCATCAGTCCTTCCAAAGAATATTCAGGACTGATTTCCTTTAGGATGGACTGGTTTGATCTCCCTGAAGTCCAAGGGACTCTCAAATGTCCAACAATTGTGCTTAAATAAATTATGGCATGCTATGTGATTTTTAAAATCTATAGTTTAAAGGACTTCCCTGGTGGTCCAGGGGTTGAGACTCTACCTCCCAGCTCAGGGGGTGTGGTTTCAGTCCCTGATCAGGGAGCTAAGATCCCACAGGCCTGGTGCCAACAACTTCAAGACTTTAAAAAAAAGATCTGCATCAAAAAAACAATCTAAAAAAAATTCATAGTTTTGTAGTACATCTAGGACTTAAGAAAATGCTTATGTTATATGAGTAGATAAAAAAGTGGATCTCAAAGCTATGTGATTCATTTTGATTAAATCCATGTATATATACATTCTTCCTCCTCTCCAGAGAATTACACCACACTGTTAAAAATGTTTACCTCCAGGTGGCTGAATTATGAGATTTTTTTATTCCCTTTTATTATTTTCTAACTTTTCTACAATAAACCTATATTACTGTCATAATCAGAAAATAATAACCCTTAGAAGTGAATTAAATCGTTCGGTCCAGTACTGTTTGAATCAATAAAACATTTCATCTCATAAATTAATTAAAAGCCCTCAAGATGTTAAGGAGGGGTTTAAAATAATCCAGTGTTAACAATGTTAAGGTCTGTGTTACAATATGAGTCTGTAATACATTTATTTGAAGATCATGTAATTGGTTTTATCTGCTCTAGCGAAGAATTCAGTGACAGTTTCATCTTGGACCCCCATTTACTGTGATTAATACACTAACTTCCAGAATATTGTCAAGTAGGTCCATCTCAAAGACTGTGTTATATTTAAAAGACCAAGGACTGCTGGAAAAGTAAGAGTCACAATGATAAATGGTCACTGCAAAAGCTCATTATTTTCTTAAACAAATGTGTTTTCCAAAAGATTATAATGCTTGATACGACAGGTGAACCTCTTTAATTATTTCAGTGTGTAGAGGTTAGAACATACTGAAATGATAAAGCAAAAGCATATTTTATGTTGTATAACCTTAGACCTCTAAATTCCACAATGCTCAGAAAATAAAACATTACGAGACTTCCCTGGTGGTCCTGTAGCTAAGATTCAGGGCACTCAATGCAGGGGGCTCAGGTTCAATCCATGGTTAGGGAACTAGACCCCACACGCCGCGACTAAGAGTTTGAATGCTGCAACTAAAGATTCTGTGTGCCACAATGAGGCTGAAGATCCCGTGTGCTGCAACTAAGATCTGACACAGCCAAGTAAATAAATAAAAATAAAAAATATATATTAAAAAAAATATTACCAGCACCATGGAGTCTCGCCCTGTAATCACCCCCCAGACAATGCTCCATCTCCCACTCTAAATTTCACCAATATCCTGATTTTCAACATCATAGGTGAGATTTGTCTGTGTTTGAAGTTTACATAACTAAGAATGAAACAATATGCATTTTTGTGTGCCTGACTTCTTTCATTCAACATCATGAGGTTCTTCTGTGCTGCTTTTTTTGTCGCTGTAACTCAGTTATGTTCACTGCTGTATTGTCTTCATTTGGATGAGTATTCTACCGTTTAGTGATCCATTTTACCATTGATATAAACACTTGAGCTATTTCTGTGTTATGGAACTTGGGTTCCACTACTGGCTGCATGACAGGCCAGTAAGTCAAGTGATAATGTAAGGTAAGGAGGTAAGGAAAGCTGGGTAACCGAGAAGATGATGGACTACTGTCCTTAAAAACCATCTGAACACCTTAGACTTTTAAAGGCAGTGTGAAGGGCTGGGCTGCAGGGCAGGTGATCAGTTTGTGCTCAATTCTCCTATTGGTTAGCATCAAGGCGAAGTTTTGAGCATCACCTATCTTCTGGTTTCAACCCTTCTGGGGTCTACATGCTTGTGGTCAGCAGTTTTCATCTGGTCGGGGGATGCTTCCTATAAATACAACTTAGGAACACGTGTCAGACCTCTATCCGTATTTCAGGGAACTGGGAATTCGGAGACTCTGCTTGTGGCTGGTTTACAGACTGAAGTGCTACCAGTTTCCTGGCCAAGCCCCTATTCTTTGTTCCTTCATCTTCACATTTCCTAATCATTAACTCTTGAGCCAGTCTTCTGAGACTCAGGGGAGATCTGGGAGACTAAAGCAAAAGCCTTTTACTTCAAAGGCCAGGGACAGGGGCTTATATATGGTTTCATCCAGGCTGGAATTGTTATAATGAAGGCTGCTGTGGACACTCCTGTTCATGTGCTTGGATAAAAGCACATCCACTTCAGTGTGTTAATGTTAACCCATTTGGTTCTAACCCCTACCTGTCCATTGGCATCTCCCTGGTGCCTCTTACTGGGCAACATTGCTCTCTCACTGGGTACCAGTTCCACAGGGAATTCTAACCTCAACTGGGATTAAGAACCACTGAGCTAGATGTTGAAACTCTGAGACAAAAGGAGGAGAGGAATCCAGTTCAGGGGATTTTGGATGAATTGTTTCCAGAAAGAGGACCGTAAAATGCAATATAAAAAATAAGCTGTGTTCATTTTTATTTTGTCTTTCCTTTTTTTTTTTCCTTCAAGTTCCAAAAGCAGAAGATTACATGGACTGAGTTCATGATACTTTCAGTGGCCTCCAGATTATTTTGAAAATTTCCCAGATTCTCAAAGCAAGGTTGTTTTAGACATGTTTTAAAGTTACATGTGTCATGATATGGCATACTTGGGGTAGGGGATTAGGCTTTCAAAAATTCAGACTGACACTAGTGAACTGTCCCAGCTCCGTAAGTGGGGAGATTTCAAAAATGGCAAGAGTTAATTTTCTGTGGTCCAGATCAACCTGGAATGAAATGAAATCTGCTTAATAATCATTGTTGCAACCGAGAATTTGGTTGGCACTGTTTAATTTCCTGGTTTCTTGAAACTGTTTTTTTGGATTCAGGCCCAGGAACTGTCTTGACGAGTGTATTTCAGAGAAGGGAAAAAACAAAAATGAACAATGTAGCTCTAGAAAATACAGCAATAGAAAGTACTGAAATATCACAAAACGCTAAAAATATGTTCCTCTTTGGGATGAGTCTCCAATATGCATTGGAAGATAGGAGAGAACAGAGGCCATACACTCAATTCTTTTGTGATATGTGCAGAATGTATTAGAAACTTTATAGTATTTGAATGTAGTCAGATAGTTCAATGCCTTCAGTTTGTAGTGTGAGAGTTGTTTTAAGTTTCCACTGGACCCAGAATAACTCCTTCACCAGCCTTCCCTACTGCCTGACTTGGCAAGAACTCAACCTCTTGGCCAAGAAACATTATTTGAACTTTGACCTTTATATGCCAAAGGTAGTGTGGACACATAAATACTCCATCCTTGCCTTCAAAGAACTTAAAAATTTTTATGGGTGGGGAAGGCCAATACTCACACAAAGAAAAATAAAACTGCAAGGCCAAGCATGATGTTTCAGAAGAAGACCCCTAAGCTGAGTGATCAGGACAGGCTTCTCTGAAGCAGTAGGTATGAACTGAATCTTAAAGGATGTTCAGGGTTCTCAGGAACAGGCAGGAAGGAGGAAGGCACAGATTAGAGCAAAGGTGCAGCAAAGGAAAGGAGCAGCTGTTCTGAGAATAAAGAGGACAATCCTGTTGGAATCGGCGACTCTTCTAAAGCAGCGGTTATTAAAGTTTTGTGATTGGGACTGAGGCAAAGAAGAAGATTGTGCATATTCACAATCTATCGATTGCATATCCCTGTGTTAGAAGACGCCAAAAAATTTGGGATGATTGAGTAGAAATGAAGGTGGTGACAGTGCAGCAAGTTGGTAGAAACAGAACCATCAAGAATGAAAATCCAAAGCAAAATCTTCTACATATATGAATTAATTCCCCAAATAGCAGTGATTCAAATCCATGAACAACTTAAGACCACTCTTATGACGATCTGTTTAGGGCATTCTTCCTAGCTGTTCACGCAGGAAACCTCGTTTTCCATCCTGCCCTCATCCACCTCTTCCCTGCAACAGAGCTCACAGCTCTGCCTCCTCCAAACGCAAGCCAGCTCATCTCCCGCTACCTTCTAACTGGTCCCCCTGCTTTATTTGTTAACCTTTTTGCCCACCTCATTCTTCCCACCCCAGTTTCAATCTATGCTTTACACAGCAGCTAGAATGTCATCGAAAAATCCTGAATTGGAGTAAATAATTATCCCCCCTTTTAAAACACACCTATGGTCTCCACTGTACTCAGGATGGCATAAAGAATCTATAACATGCCCACATGACCCTGCAGGGACCCACCCTGTCCCTTCTCTAAAGCCATCTTTCCTCCTGCTCCCCTTCTTTATGTGATTGGAACCTGCTCTTTTCTGGGTCTTCAATCTAGCCATGCCACTCATTCTCACACCATTTAGTCTTTTATTTCATGGCACTTAGCACAGTTTGTAAATATACATGTAACTTTTGTGTTTAAAGCATCATGAAAATCATCACTGGGCCTAGCAGCTTGACACTTAAGGTTTACAACAAATAAAATCTATAGTGCATGAAACAGAGGGAATTCTGACACTTCTGTGTCCTAAATTCAAGTCCTCGATAACCTCTACCACCAAATTAATAATTCATTTGATTGATTACTTATAAGCAGTCTTTATTCAAACAAAAATGTGAAGGGTTAAATTCTCAAGCTCGGAAGAAAAATATTGCATTTTTGATAGCTTTGTTGTTGTTCAGTCACTTAAGTCGTGTATGACTCTTTGTGACCCCATGGACTGCAGCACACTTAAGCCTCATATGGATGCCATTCTGAACAATAAAAGGGCCCACCCTTGAGAAGTAGTGTATTTAGAAATAGTGGGAAGTATGAAAAAAAAATCATCATAATAATACAGTCTTTATTGCATGTGATGTTTCAGGCTTTCTGTTATACTTTTTATAGGCATTATCTGTAACCTTACAACTATTTTGAAACTATGTATTACAGCCTCCATTTACAAATGATAAAAGTAAAAGATTATTTTCCATTAATCACAGAACAGGAGGGATTGATGGAGCCAGGCTTTAAAAGATCTACAATTTGCATAATGTAATCTCTTTGAAATTAGCAACACATTGCAAAATTTCGACCTCTATTGATATATCCTATATTGGTTGACAGGAGAACCATAAATGCATTTTGAATAATAAAAAATATCATTTAGAAATCAACATTGTCTCATTCTAAAGTTTCAGCTGGAGAGACTTTAGGACTAAAAAGAAACTAAACTCAAATTATAAATGTGTGTGATTCACATGATAAAAAGTGACCCTTGACCCACATGCCTTGTAAACACATATGACTCCTTAATATGTATTGGTGAATCCATAGGCTGGTTGAGCAAGCATTTAATGTCATGTAAGAGCAATAACTGCTCCTGAGGAAATCTCCACTGCCCGAGCATGCCGTGAGATCATATATACTCCAAGAGATGGAGCACTGTTAGGAAGTGATATTCCAAGTTGACCTGGCATGAAGAGGAGACTGCTTGAGAGCTTTGAGACTTCATCAGACTTGGACTTGGTAACAATACCTATGAATATGACGTTACCTGGAAACACAGTCTTACAGATGTAATTCAGTTAAGGATCTTAAAATGAGATCATCCTGGATTTTGGGTGGCCCCAAGACCAATGACTGATGTTCTTGTAAGAGAAAGGAAAGGGAAACTTCACACAGGGTCACCAAGAAGACCACACGGAGACAGAGGCAGATCCCAGGGTCACACTGTCACAAGCCAAGGGATGCCAAGGCTTGCTGGCAGCCACCAGAATCTAGAAGCATGGAACAGACACTTGCTCAGAGCCTCCAGAAAGAACTAACCCTGCTGACATTGTGACTTCAGACTTACGGTCTCCAGAATTGTAAGAGAATCAATGCGTGTTGCTTTAAACCATCAGGCTTGTGGTCTTTGTAGTAGCAGCCCTTGGAAACAGACATGGGCCCCAAGGCTCATGTCTGAGTGTAGAAGTGAACAGAAATGACTTACAGGAAGTATTATGCTGAGTTCCGGCAGGAACTTGTTTGCCAGGACTTACACAACACATACAATTGGCTAATTTATACATAGACAAAAAACTAGGTTAACATTCTAGTAATTTGCTGAAATCTCTATGACATTAAAGAGAGAGGCCAGATTAAGTGTGTAGCCTTGGTTGAATTCAGGAACCCTGAGTAGGCCCTTGCAGAAAATAAAATCCTGTAAGTCTATAAGCCTCATGGGGACAGTGTTTGGATCCTAGGGTGCTGGTGGCCTTCCTGCAGGGCTAAAACTCTGTAGGGGTAGAGACCAGTGACTCTTTCCCCTCCAGGACAACATCCAGGCTGGGAATTAGGTGAGCACCTGGGGAGGTGGAAGGAGCGATGGAAACAGGCCTAGCCTGCAAATGGGGATGACACTGAAGTGAAGCCCAGCTCTGTATCTTGCACCTCATTTTTTGGCCTTTCCCTCTGTGTCAGGTAGTTAGAGAGGGAGCACCCCTGGACTGAAACACCAGGGCAGACAATTGGTTCATGGCACTTGTGGAAAAGAGGCTTTGAGTTCAAGGCTCTGTTGGGACTGAGAGGCCATGGGAAGGAGGTGGTTGCCCCTCGGCCTGATGGCTGTTGGAAAAAGCAAGGTCAAGAACAATAGTATAAGAGACATCAGAACATCTCAAGAACCCCTCAACTATAGGGATAATTTGAGGGTTGAGGTTGCAGCTGCTTTAGCTAATAGAAGCCGGAGAGAAAGGCCATTGTTAAACTACAGTGAGATCCCACCTCATAGCCACTGGACCGTTATTACTATTTTAAAAAGCAAACAAAAACAAAACAGAAAATAATGAGTACTGGTAATGATGCGGAGGAACTGAAACCTCTGCATATCGTGGGCAAGATTCAATAAAATGGTACAGCCACTGTGGAAAAAAGTATGGAGGTTCTACAGAAAATTAAAAGTAGAATTAAATTACCATATGATCCAGGAATAATAATCCTAGATATATACTCAAAAAGACTGAAAGCAAGGTGTTGAAGAGATATTGGTACACCCATTTCTTAGCAACATTATTTATAACGGTCAGTATTGCTTATCAAGGGTCTATCAACAGATGAAAGGGTAAACATAATGTGATATAAAATACAATGGAAGATTTAAATATATGGCAAATAGATGGGGGAAAGTGGAAATAGTGACAGATTTTCTTTTTCTTGGGCTGCAAAATCACTGAAGATGGTGACTGCAGCCATGAAATTAAAAGACACTTGCTCCTTGGAAGAAAAACTATGACAAACCTAGACAGTATATTAAAAAGCAGAGACATCACTTTGCTGACAAAGGCCCATATGGCCAAAGCTATAGTTTTACCAGTAGTCATGTATGGCTGTGAGAGCTGGACTATAAAGAAAGCTGAGAGCCGAAGAATTGATGCTTTTGAACTTTGGCATTGGCGAAGACCCTTGAGAGTCCCTTGGATGGCAGGGAGATCCAATCAGTCAATCCTAAGGGAAATCAGTGCTGAATATTCATTGGAAGGACTGATGCTGAAGCTGAAACTCCAATACTTTGGCCACCTGATGTGAAGAACTGACTCTTTGGAAAAGATCCTGATGCTGGGAAAGACTGAGGGCAGGAGGAGAAGGGAATGACAGAGGATGAGATGGTTGGATGGCATCATCAACACAATGGACATGAGTTTGAGCAAACTCAGGGAGATAGTGAAGGACAGGGAGGCCTGGCATGCTGCAGTCCATGGGGTTACAAAGAGTTGGATACAACTTAGCCACGGAACAATAACAATACAATAGAATATTATTCAGCCATAAAAGGAAGGGCATTTTAATATATGCTATAACATGGATGGCCCTTGAGGACACTATACTAAATGAAATAAAGTGAAAGGTGCTCAGTCATGTCAGACTCTTTGTGACCCCATAGACTATACAGTCCATGGAATTCTTCAGGCCAGAACACTGGAGTGGTAGCCTTTTCCTTCTCCAGGAGGCTCTTCCCAACCAAGGAATCGAACCCAGGTCTCCTGCATTGCAGGCAGATTCTTTACCAGCTGAGCCACAAGGGAAACCCAAATGAAATAAGATTATCACAAAAAGACAAATGCTATGTTTCCACTTATATGAGATTGCTACAGCATCAAATTCATAGAGACAGAAAGTAAAATGAAGTTTTCCAGGGTCTAAAGTGAGGGTGGAGTGGGGGAAATAAGAAATATTTATTTAATGGGGAGAGAGTTTCAGTTTTACAAGATGTAAAGAGTTCTGGAGATGGATGGTGGTAATATTTATACAATAGAAATATACTTCATATACTAGCAGTGTATATACCACTGCATATGCAGTGTATATATTTTGTGTGTATATATATATAAATATATATATGGGCTTCCCTCATAGCTCAGTTGGTAAAGAATCCACCAGCAATGCAGGAGACCCCCGCTCAGAGGGCTCAAACAAATCTTGTGCGCACCACGACCCAGAGACCCCTCAGAGACTGAGACAGAACTGGGTTTGAGTGTCTCCTGTGGAGGTACGGGTCAGCAGTGGACTGTCACAGGGGCAGGGTCTTTGGGTGCAGCAGACCTAGGTATGGCATAAGCCCTCTCAAAGGAGGTTGCCATTAACCCCATCATACAGCTGCCAGAACTTACACAGGACAGGGGAAAGAGACTCTTAGAAAGTGCAAACAGAACCTTGTGCACACCAGGACCCGGGAGAAAGGAGCAGTGACACCACAAGAGACTTGCCTATGATTGTCCAGGAGTCTCTGGTGGAGGCATGGGTCAGCGGTGGCCTGCTGCAGGGTTGGGGGCACTGAGTGTAGCAGTCCATGCATAGGACCTTTTGAAGGAAGTTGCCATTATCTTCATTACCTCCGTCATAGTTTCAACTCAGTTCAGTTCAGTCGCTCAGTCATGTCTGACTCTTTGTGACCTCATGGACTGCTGCACGCCTGTCCTCCCTCTCCATCACCAACTCCTGGAGTTTACCCAAACTCATGTCACTGAGTCTGTGATGCCATCCAATCATGTCATCCTCTGTCATCACCTTCTCCTCCCGCCTTGAAATTTTCCCAGCATCAGCGTCTTTCAAGTGAGTCAGTTCTTCATATGAGGAGGCCAAAGTATTGGAGTTTCAGCTTCAATGTCAGTCCTTCTATGAACACTCAGGACTGATCTTCTTTAGGATGGACTGGGTGGATCTCCTTGCTGTCCAAGGGACTCTCAAAAGTCTTCTCCAATACCACAGTTCAAAAGCATCAATTCTTCGGCACTCAGCTTTTTTCATAGTCCAACTCTCACATCCATACATCAGTTCAGTTCAGTTCAGTTTAGTCAGTCATGTCCGACTCTTTGTGACCCCATGAACTGCAGCATGCCACGCCTCCCTGTCCATCACCAACTCCTGGAGCCCACCCAAACCCATGTCCATTGAGTCGGTGATGCCATCCAACCATCTCATCCTCTGTCATCCCCTTCTCCTCCTGCCCTCAATTGTTCACAGCATCAAGGTCTTTTCCAATGAGTCAGTTTTTTTGCATCAGGTGGCCAAAGTATTGGAGTTTCAGTTTCAATATCAGTCCTTACAATGAACACCCAGGACTTATTCCCTTTAGGATGGACTGGTTGGATCTCCTTGCAGTCCAAAGGATTCTCGAGAGTCGTCTCCAACACCACAGTTCAAAAGCATCAATTCTTTGGTGCTCAGCTTTCTTTATAGTTCAACTCTCATATCCATACAAGACCACTGGAAAAACCATAGCCTTGAGTAGATGGACCTTTGTTGACAAACTAATGTCTCTGCTTTTTCATATGCTGTCTAGGTTGGTCATAACTTTCCTTCCAAGGAGTAAGCATCTTTTAATTTCATGGCTGTGATCACCATCTGCACTGATATTGGAGCCCAGAAAAATTAAGTCAGCCACTGTTTCCACTGTTTCCCCATCTATTTGCCATGAAGTGATGGAACCGGATGCCATGATCTTAGTTTTCTGAATGTTGAGCTTTAAGCCAACTTTTTCACTCTCCTCTTTCACTTTCATCAAGAGGCTCTTTAGTTCCTCTTCACATTCTGCCATAAGGGTGGTGTCATCTGCATATCTGAGGTTATTGATATTTCTCCTGGCAATCTTGATTCCAGCTTGTGCTTCTTCCAGTCCAGCGTTTCTCATGATGTACTCCGCATATAAGTTAAATAAGCAGGGTGACAATATACAGCCTTGACGTACTCCTTTCCCGATTTGGAACCAGTCTGTTGTTTCATGTCCAGTTTTAACTGTCGCTTCCTGACCTACATACAGATTTCTCAGAAGGCAGATCAGGTGGTCTGGTATTCCCAACTCTTTAAGAATTTTCCACAGTTTGTTGTGATCCACACAGTCAAAGACTTTGGCATAGTCAATAAAGCAGAAGTAGATGTTTTTCTGGAACTCTCTCACTTTTTCAATGATCCAACAGATGTTGGCAATTGATCTCTGGTTCCTCAGCCTTTTCTAAATCCAGTTTGAATGGTTCACGTATTGCTGAAGCCTGTCTTGGAGAATTTTGAGCATTACTTTATTAGCGTGTGAGATGAGTACAATTATGTGGTAGTTTGAGCATTCTTTGGGATTACCTTTCTTTGGGATTGGAATGAAAACTGACCTTTTCCAGTCCTGTGCCCACTGCTGAGTTTTCCAAATTTGCTGGCATATTGAGTGCAGCATGTTCACAGCATCATCTTTTACGATTTGAAATAGCTCAACTGGAATTCCATCACCTCCACTAGCTTTGTGTAGTAATGCTTCCTAAGGCCACTTGACTTCACATTCCAGGATGTGTGGCTCTAGGTGAGTGATCACACCATCATGATTATCTGGGTCGTGAAGATCTTTTTAGCATAGTTCTTCTGCGTATTCTTGCCACCTCTTCTTAATATCTTCTGCTTCTGTTAGATCTGTACCTTTTCTGTCCTTTTCTGTGCCCATCTTTGCCTGAAATGTTCCCTTGGTATCTCTAATTTTCTTGAAGAGATCTCGTCTTTCCCACTCTGTTGTTTTCCTCTATTTCTTTGCATTGATCACTGAGCAAGGCTTTCTTATCTCTCCTTGCTGTTCTTTGGAACTCTGTGTTCAAATGGGTATATCTTTCCTTTTCTCCTTTGCCTTTTGCTTCTCTCCTTTTCACAGATATTTGTAAGGCCTCCTCAGAAAACCATTTTGCCTTTTTGCATTTCTTTTTATTGGGGATAGTCTTGATCCCTGCCTCCTGTACAGTGTCATGAACCTCTGTCCATAGTTCTTCAGGCACTCTGTCTATCAAATCTAGACCCTTGAACCTATTTGTCACTTCCACTGTATAATCATAAGGGATTTGATTTTGGTCATATCTGAATTGTCTAGTGGTTTCCCCAACTTTCTTCAATTTAAGTCTGAATTTGACAATAAGGAGTTCATGAGCTAAGCCACAGTCAGTTCCTGGTCTTGCTTTTGCTGACTGTATATAGGTTCTCCATCTTTGGCTGCAAAGAATATAATCAATCTGATTTCGGTGTTGACCATCTGGTGATGTCCACGTGCAGAGTCTTCTCTTGTGTTGTTGGAAGAGGGTGTCTGCTATGACCAGTGCGTTGTCTTGGCAAAACTCTATTAGCATTTGCCCTGCTTCATTCTGTACTCCAAGGCCAAATTTGACTGTTATTCCAGGTATTTCTTGATTTCCTACTTTTGCATTCCAGTCCCCTATAATGAAAGGACGTCTTTTTGGGCTATTAGTTCTAGAATCTCTTGTAGATCTTCATAGAACTGTTCAACTTCAGGTTCTTCAGCATTACTGTTCAGGACACAGACTTGCATTACTGTGATATTGAATGGTTTGCCTTGGAAAAGAACAGAGATTATTCTGTCGCTTTGAGATTGCATCCAAGTACTGCATTTCAGATTCTTTTGTTGACTATGATGGCTACTCCATTTGTTCTAAAGGATTCTTGCCCACAGAAGTAGATATAATGGTCATCTGAGTTAAACTCACCCATTCTAGTCCATTTTAGTTCACTGATTCCTAAAATTTCAACATTCACTCTTGCCATCTCCTGTTTGACCACTTCCAATTTGCCTTGATTCATGGACCTAACATTCCAGGTTCCTATACAATATTGCCCTTTATAGCTTTGGACTTTACTTCCATCACCCGTTAAATCCACAACTGCCTATTGTTTTTGCTTTGGCTCTGTCTCTTCATTCTTTCTGGAGTTTTTCTCCACTCTTCTCCAGTGGCATATTTGGCACCTGCCAACCTGGGGAGTTCATCTTTTGGTGTCCTATATTTTTCCTTTTTCATATTGTTCATGGGGTTCTCAAGGCAAGAATATGGAAGTGGTTTGCCATTCTCTTCTCCAGTGGCCATGTTTTGTCAGAACTCTCCACCACGACCTGTCTGTCTTGGGCGGCCCTACACAGAATGGCTAATAGTTTTACTGAGTTAGACAAGACTGTGGTCCATGTGATCAGTTTGGTTAGTTATCTGTGATTGTGGTTTTCAGTCTGTCTGCCCTCTGATGGAGAAGAATAGGAGGCTTATGGAAGCTTCCTGATGGGAGAGACTGACTGAGGGGGAAACTGAGTCTTCTTCTGATGGGCAGGATTGTGCTCAGTAAGTCTTTAATCCAGTTTTCTGTTGATGTGTGGGGCTGTGTTCCCTCCCTGGTGTCTACCATCCCCAAGAAAAAGAAATGCAAAAAAGGCAAAATGGTTGTCTGAGGAGGCCTTACAAATAGCTGTGAAAGGAGAGAAGCGAAAGGCAAAGGAGAAAAGAAAAGATATACCTATTTAAATGCAAAGTTCAAAAGAATAGCAAGAAGAATTAAGAAAGCCTTCCTCAGTGATCATGCAAGAAATCGGGGAAAACAATAAAACAGGAAAGGCTAGAGATCTCTTTGAGAAAATTAGAGATACCATTCTCTATATACCAAGGGAACATTTCATGCAAAGATGGGCACAATAAGAGAGAAATGGTATGGACCTAACAGAAGCAGAAGATATTATGAAGCAGTGACAAGAATACACAGAAGAACTATATAAAAAAGATCTTCACAACCCAGATAAGCATCATGGTGTGATCACTCACCTAGATTCAAACATCCTGGAATGCATCCTGAAGTTAAGTGGCGTTAGGAAGCATCACTATGAACAAAGCTAGTGGAGGTGCTGAAATTCCAGTTGAGCTATTTCAAATCTTAAAAGATGATGCTGTGAAAGTACTGCACTCAATATACCAGCGAATTTGGAAAACTCAGCAGTGGCCACAGGACTGGAAAAGGTCAGTTTTCATTCCAATCCCAAAGAAAGGTAATCCCAAAGAATGCTCAAACTACTGCACAATTGTACTCATCTCGCATGCTAGCAAAGTAATGCTCAAAATTCTCCAAGCCAGGCTTCAACAGTAGGTGGACTGTGAACTTCCAGATATTCAAGCTGGATTAGGAAAAGGCAGAGGAACCAGAGATCAATTGCCAACATCCGTTGGATCATCAAAAAAGCGAGAGAGTTACAGAAAACTCCTGACTATGTATTAATTCCAGAAAACTACTGCTTTACTGACTATGCCAAAGCCTTTGACTGTGTGGATCACAACAAACTGTGGAAAATTCTGAACAACGTGAGAATACCAGACCACCTGACCTGCCTCCTGAGAAATCTGTATACAGGTCAGGAAACAACAGTTAGAACTGGACATGAAACAACAGACTGGTTCCAAATTGGGAAAGGAGTACGTAAGGCTGCATATTGTCACTCGGCTTATTATTTAACATATGCAGAGTACATCAAGAGAAACCCTGGGCTGGATGAAGTACAACCTGGAATCAAGATTTCTGGGAAAAATATCAATAACCTCAGATATGCAGATGACACCACTCTTATGGCAGAAAGCGAAAAAGAACTAAAGAGCCTCTTGATGAAAGTGAAATAGGAGAGTGAAAAAAGTTGGCTTAAAGCTCAACATTCAGAGAACTGAGATCATGGCATCTGGTCCCATCACTTCATGGCAAATAGATGGGGAAGCAATGGAAACAGTGACAGACTATTTTTGTCGGCTCCAAAATCACTCCAGATGGTGACTGCAGCCATGAAATTAAAAGACACTTGCTCCATGTAAGAAAAGTTATGACCAAACTCGACAGCATATTAAAAAACAAAGACATTACTTTGCCGAAAAAGGTCCATATAGTCAAAGCTACGGTTTTCCCAGTAGTCATGTGTGGATGTGAGAGTTGGACTATAAAGAAAGCTGACCACCGAAGAATTGATGCTTTTGTACTGTGGTTTTAGAGAAGACTCTTCAGAGTCCTTTGGACTACAAGGAGATCCAACCAGTCAATCAAAAGGGAAATCAGCCCTGAATATTCATTGGAAGGACTGATGCTGAAGCTGAAACTCCAATACTTTGGCCACCTAATGGGAAGAACTGACTCATTGGAAAAGACCCTGATGCTGGGAAAGATTGAAGGCAGGAGCAGAAGGGACGACGGAGAATGAAATTGTTGGATGGCATCACCGACTCAACGGACATTGAGTTTGAGTAAACTCTGGGAGTTGGCAATGGACAGGGAGGCCTGGCATGCTGCAGTCCATGGGGTCACAAAGAGTCAGACGTGACTGAGCGACTGAACTGAACTGAACAGATACACACACACACACACACACACACACACACACACACACTATAGTATTATATACATTATATAACAGTATTATATTCCACTGAACTAGTATATACCACTGAATTATACTTTTTTAAATGGTTTAAATGGTAAACTTTATGTTATTTTACCACAATTAAAAGGCATTAGTTCCACTATGGAGAACAGTGTGGAGATTCCTTAAAAAACTGGAAATAGAACTGCCATATGACCCAGCAATCCCACTCCTGGGCATACACACCAAGGAAACCAGAAATGAAAGAGACACGTGCACCCCAATGTTCATCGCAGCACTGTTTATAATAGCCAGGACATGGAAGCAACCTAGATGCCCATCACCAGATGAATGGGTAAGGAAGCTATGGTACGTATACACAATGGAATATTATTCAGACATTAAAAAGAATACATTTGAATCAGTTCTAATGAGATGGATAAAACTGGAGCCCATTATACAGAGTGAAGTAAGCCAGAAAGATAAAGACCAATATAGCATACTAACGCATATATATGTAATTTAGAAAGATGGTAATGATAACCCTATATGCAAGACAGAAAAAGAGACATAGATGTATAGAAAGACTTTTGGACTCTATGGGAGAAGGCGAGGGTGGGATGATCTGAGAGAATAGCATCGAAACATGTATATTATCAAGTGTGAAACAGATTGCCAGTCCAGGTTAGATGCATGAGACAAGTGCTTGGGGCTGGTGCACTGGGATGACGCAGAGGGATGGGATGGGGAAGGAGGTGGGAGGGGGTTCAGGATGGGGAACACATGTAAATCCATGGCTGATTCATGTCAATGTATGGCAAAAACCACTACAATATTGTAAAGTAACTAGCCTCCAACTAATAAAAATAAATGAAAAAAAAGAAAGAAAGTGAAAAGATAACCCACAGAATGGAAGAAAACATTAGCAAATCATTTATCTGATAAGAGAATTAGCAAAGGGGGGATCGGGATGGGGAATACGTGTAAATCTATTGCTGATTCATGTCAATGTATGACAAAACCCACTGAAAAAATAAATAAATTAATTAAAAAAAAAAAAAGAGAGAATTAGCAAATCATGTATCTGGTTTGAGAACTCTAATAATTCAACAAAAGAGAAAAATAACCCAATTGAAACCGGGCAAAGGATGTGAGTAGACATTTTTCCAAAGATAAACAAATGGAGAAGAAATGCATGATGTCCAACATTATCAGCTATCAAAAAAGGCAAATCAAACCCAGATTGAGATAACACTTCATACCCACTAGAATGGCTGTATAAGAAAGATGGATCCTGGGGATTCCCTCGTGGTACAATGATTACAACTCTGTGCCATCACTTCCCAGGGCATGGATTCAGTCCCTGGTCAGAGAACTAAGATCCCACAAGTGAGTATGTGGAGAAACTGGAACTCCTGTACACTGCTGCTGGTAGGTAATGCAGCTCCTTTCAAAAACAGTCTGCTAGTTCCTCAAAAGATTATGCATGGAGTTATATGATCGAACAACTCCACTTTTAGGTTTATATCTGAAATAAAACATATGTCCATACAAAATCTTATACATAAGTATTTATTGGTGCATTATTCATAATAGCCAGAAAATAAAAACTCAAATGTTCATCAGCTGGGGAAAAAAAAAAAGGCATTAGTTCATTCCATTATTCTACCCTGAACACGTGCACAGACATGCTCCACATCCCTATACCCACATCCACACATTGGAGGCTGGGGTGACCTGCAGAAACGCAATTCACTTTCCATGCTGCTGAGCTAAGTGGACGATGCCTGTTCCTGTAAGATGGATTCTGTAAAACCAGCTGTGTTTAATGTATAGTGAGTATCATAAGTTAGCTGACTAGTCAAATAAAAAATCTGAAAGTTAACCCAAGTCCCTGTCTCCTTTATATCCATCACCAAGTGGCCAGGTCTGGTCCACCCTGCTTCTCTGATGCAGTCTAGGTCTATCTCTTCCTCTTTAGTCACCTTACTTCAAGTCTTCTGTCTGCATTTGGCAACACCCTCATTACTCATCTCCCTGCCTCCTGTCTCACTCCTCCTAGACTCATCCGCTCCAGGACTGCCAGAGGGATCCTTCAGAAAAGCAAGTTTGCTCATGTCCCATGTCTTAGAACCCTCCAACTGTTGGCCATTGGCTCTGGGATGTGCCTCCCTTGGCTTGAAAGGGAGCCTCATCCTTGGGTCCAGCTTGACTCTCCAGCCTCACCTCCTACCTTCTGCCAACACCTGATTCCTACCGTGTCTCTCAAATGTCAGCCTCCAGAAAAATGAAAGATCATTTTTTAAACATGCTGTCTCATGTCTGTGATTTTTCACCTGCTTTGCCTGGGTCTGGAAATGCTCTCTTTGCTTGTCAACCTCACAAACTCTGGTTAGCTTTCCAAACTCAGCAAAGACCAAAGCCTCTCTTATAGCAACATACTCCACCGACCTCTGAATAAATCTATCTCTCCTCCCTCTCTACAACCCCTTTAATTTAAACATAATTCTATGCTGGTACAGTTCACAAGGTGTGAGAACTCCTGCCTTTTTTCCATGCCTCACTTCCCTACTGACCTGGAGTTTCTTAAGGGTAAGACTGCATACTTATATGATAAATGCTGGATAAATGAAATTGTTAAAGAATTCTGCTCACTAAAGTGGTCATGCTGATAAGACTTTGACAATAATCATAAAATGTGATTGCAATCTTATTAAAATTAAAGTGATCATAAATATGATTATTTTATTAAAATTAAGTGACCATAACTACAAAATTTCTGTCAATTAAGGAATTTTCACATTTTCAAGGAACTCCAGACCCATCTAGTCCATTGAGTCCTGCTTTTCAGTTATAGCATAACATCAGGGGTTGGGGCTTGATCATTATCATATTTATTTTAAAGGTTTCTAACTGGAGAAAAGGACTTCAAGACCAATAGCAGCCATGTTTTAAAAGCTCTGATCTCACCTATTTACCTGAGTGGGCAGTGACCTCTGAATCCATCCCAGGACAACAAACATCTTATTTTTATTTTTTCAAGAATCTCTGTAGACACAATTCTAGAATCTCTTGCTTTCTAAAACAGTGTTCTTCTTAAAATAAATAAAATCAAGTGTTAAAAGAAACTTGTAACTATCCATAATTTATTTTTCAAATTGTTTTTATAATTTTTAAATGGTTTGAAGCTCTTTTCTGAGCATCTGATCTTTTACCCCCTGTTTGGCATGAAGCTCTCTCAATCTGCTATGTCTTTCAAAAAACAGTTCCAACATTACACTTTCCTAAGAAGTCTGGGGTCATGAGAGAATGAGCTGGCTAGCAGAGAGTTTATTTTTAATCAAGAATCTGATCCAAACTTGATAATGAATAGTGTCACCCAACTTCTTTTTCCTGCCTTAACACTTTTCTGTGCTCATGGGTAATGTCCTTTTCAGCGATCATCTCACCTATGAAATGTCTGCTTGACTACATACATTTCTGAGCTCTCCAGGCCAAAGTGGAGCCTTTAATACCCTTTAATTCAAAACACTGAGAGGCTCTTTCAACATGCTTGTGTTTTGTAATGTGAACAAGGGCATCTGGGGGAGGCCATCTGGAAGGAACATGGTTATGAAGATCACTTGGGAGTGTTTTGAATGTGAAAAGCTGTGTGTCCATCCTAAGTTCTGTCATTAATTTAAAATAAGGCCATCTCTTTTCTACAAACTTAAATCATTTTTATTTAAAATTTCAGGACCAAACAGAATCTTTTAAAATCATCTCCTAAAGAAATCTAAAATATGACACAAATGAACCTATCTATGACAGAGCAACAGATTCATGGACAGAGAGAACAGACTTACAGTTGTCAAGAAGGAGAGGTTGGGGGATGGCTTGAATGGGGGATGGGATTAGCAGATGAAAGCTTTTATACATAAGATGGATAAACAACAAGGTCTACTGTACATAGAACTATATTCAATATCTTACGATGAGCCATAATGGAAAAGAATATTTTTTAAAAAGAATATATATGTGTGTGTATATATTTATATACCACATACACACACACAGTGGAAATTAACACAACATTATAAAACAACTATACTTCAGTGAAAAATTTTTTTAATCATCTCCTAAATTAGAACCCGTGCCTGTGTAACAGGGCAAAAGCACAAAAGCTTACTCTGACTTATCATTTGCCCCAGATACACACTTACTCATTCCTGCATGATTTTTCTTCAATCCTTCCTCCACTTCTCCACTGTTACTTTTTCTTCCTCCACAGCCAGTAGTCATTCCATCCATCTATAGGAGCCAGTTTAATGAGTTCACTTTCTATTGCTGCTATAACATATGACCACAAACTTCATGGATTAAAACAATATACAATACACATTTGTTCTGTCACAGTCCCAGGGGTTAGAAGTCTGAAATGACTCTTATGAAGATAAGTTCAAGGTCTCAGGAGGGTTGCATTCCTTCTGGAAACTCCAGGAAGAATTGATTCCCTTTTCTCTTTCAGCTTCCAGAGGCTTCAGGCATTCAGTGGCTCATTTTGATCACTTCCTCCTTTCACTGCTTAAATGTACTGAGTTGAATTCACTGCCAACACCAAATTCATGTCCTAGGAACCTCACAAGGTGATCATTTTTGGAAATAGGGTCTTCACAGATGCAATTAGTTAAATTAATATGAGGTCATACAGGAAGAAAAACTATGATAAACCTAGACAGCACATTAATAAAAAGCAGAGACATTACTTTACCAACCAAGGTCTGTAGAGTCAAAGCTATGGTTTTTCCAGTAGTCATGTATGGATGTGAAAGTTGGACCATAGAGAAAGCGGAGTGCCGAAGAATTGATGTTTTTGAACTGTGGTGTTGGAGAAGACTCTTGAGAGTCCCTTGGACAGTATGGAGATTGAACCAGTCCATCCTAAAGGAGATCAGTCCTGGGTGTTCCTTGGAAGGACTGATGCTGCAGTTGAAACTCCAATATTATGGCTACCTGATGTGAAGAATTGATTCACTGGAAAAGGCCCTGATGCTGGGAAAGATAGAAGGCAGGAGGAGAAGGAGATAACAGAGGATGAGATGGTTGGATGGCATCACTGACTCAATGGACATGAGTCTGAGTAAACTCCAGGAGTTGGTGATGGACCAGGAGGACTGCATGCCACAGTCCACGGGGTCACAAAGAGTCAGACATGACTGAGTGACTGAACTGAACTGAACATACTGGATTAGGGTGAGTCCTAAGCCCAATATGACTGGTATCCTTATAAAAAGAGGAGATTTGAACATAGAGAGCCATAGGAAGTGGACCCCATGACAACGGACTTAGATAAACCTACAAGCCAAGGAATGCTGAGGACTGCTGGCAACCACCAGAAGCTAGAAAGAAACAAACAAAACAGGATTCTTTTCTAGAAGCTTCAGAGGAAACATGGCCCTGCAAATATTCCTGACTCATGGCCTCCAGAACTATGGGAGAATAAATGTCTGTTTTTTTAAGCGCCCAGTTTGTCATACTTTATCACAGCAGGACTAGGAAACTAATACAGATTTATTGGAAAAGAGGCATCTGTTTTGTTCATGTGTCAGGTTATTCTAAGGGGCAGTTTGACTGACAAGTCAGATCAACTAAAAGCTTTCTTTGTTCCATTTGTAACATACAAGGGTCTTTATGGATTATTGGCTCTGTGCCTGGGGCTTCCCCATTTGAGGACCTCAGACTGTCTTCCACCACATGGGAAGCAAGAGCCATCTCGGTCAGGGGTCAGTACACGATTTCTATGAAGGGATAGATAGTAAATTTTTTAGGCTTTGTGGACCAGGGGAAAATTAAGGATATATTTGCTGTTGTTTAGTCATTAAGTCATGTCTGACTCTTTGTGGCCCATGGACTGTAGCCCACCAGGCTCTTCTGTCCATGGAATTGTCCAGGCAAGAATACTCAGGTAGGTTGCCACTTCCTTCTCCAGGGGATCTTTCCGACACAGGGATTGAACCCGCATCTCCTGCACTGACAGGCAGATTCTTTACCACTTAACCACCAGGGAAGCCCAAGGGTATTATATAGTCCCTCATAAAATAAGAAACATTTTATTTTATAAGAAAACAATAAGAAACATTCCCAGTTTTCACACATTTTTTAATTGACAAAATTCAAAATATAAGTTAGTACCACTATTTTATATTACAGGTCTAATAACAAGAAGAATAAAACTCTTTGGGGAATAATAGCATTTCACTTACTTGGGGTTCAAATGTAATTAGCCTACCACCAACATAGAATGCTAATGCTCATCTATTAATGCTGATCTGTAATGATAATTTTATCTCAATAAGTATTTTAATTCAAGGATGAAAACTGCATCTTTGAAAATGTCTTTTCACACAGAAAAGTACTACAAAAACTGCTATCCATTTATGAGCATTTTAATTGAGTGTATTGATTGCTTGCAAGACATTTATAGAGTTCTAGTAAATTTTTCTATCAATGCTTATCTTTTAGCACATCATTACATTGCAGATTAATCACTTTCAATTGAAAGTTTCGTGGAAGCCCCTCCAAGGCTCAGTTAAATGGATTTTGAAATTTGGAAATTTTCTTTGCACTTGCATTGAGGTCCAAAAACTGCTGCTAGAACTGAAGTTTGAACTCAGAGAATTTATCCACTGCAAATATTCATGGAAGGGAGATTGCACTTTTCTTTGTATCTTTCAACACCCCTAGAGGTGTATAAGGCAGCTTGACATTTAAATAATGTTAGTTGTTGAAATGACTTTACTGCAGTGTTAGTTTCTCATATGGGTGCTGTTTGGCCTTGAGATTTTAGGTTGAATTCATTAAGAAACATCAAGTCTGCAACAAAAACTAATTTTCAAAGCCATTCAGTGTTAACAGCAGTGGTTAAATGCAGTTCTTCTCACTTAAAAGTTTTCAATCTCAATCCTGAGCTCAAACACAGTGATAGAATTTTAGCACTGCCTTTGAACTGCTGTGTTGGCACAAGTCAGGATATTCAGCTTCTCTTTCGACAAAAATTCACAGAACCCACCATGGTCACATCAATGAGAGCAAATGAGTTTTTCAGTGGAACTACTGGCTGAATGGGCTAAGACTCAAATATTTCAGAAAAATACCTGCTGAAGAATAACTCAAGCTTTTAACACTGTACATTTTCTCAACCTTGTAAATTTGTCCAACTAAGCCTCTACTGCTCTATACATATTTTTATGCTATCAACTGCAACATATTTTAGCAAATTCCAGCTCAGGTTGTACAGAATTTGTGTTCTCAAATTCTTTGAATATGTTCTTATCTGTAGGTGTTCCAAGCAATCTATTTATAGGAGGGAATTGTTTAGTTACTTCAAACTGTGCACTGACTCCTTAAATAAATAACAACCTAGCAGTATCAGTAATATCTGTGGGTTCAACAAGAATCAAGGAAACCACTCTAAATTATTTGTCTTGGGTTTTAATCGACTAATGATTTTGCCCCCAATGTCCTCCACTTCAAGCAACTTTACTCATTGAAAGGCTAAACATGTCAAACAAGTTGTTTCCTTGGTCCCATTTCAATGGCTGCTTCAATCAATCACAATTTAGTTAATTCAGTTAATTCATCCTTGGTAAATCGTATCCCTTGGTAAGCTAACAAATGAGCCACTCAAGACACTTTCTCTGGTTGAAGGCTCACTTTTATTTTTATGAAGAAATTCTGCTGTGATGAGAAACTGTTTTAAATTTTTCTAACCATTGCTTCTCTGTGAGCTGGGAATATTGTGATGGTTGTTTAGTTTGGTTTGTTGACATATATTGTATTCTTTTAATACAATGATAGTGTCATTGCATAGTAGGTGAAATGCTTTGACAGCTAATTCTGTAACAAGATAATTGCACTCCACTGTGCCTTAAATAGGGCTTCCCTGGTGGCTCAGACGGTAAAGCGTCTGTCTGCAATACAGGAGACCCGGCTTCGATCCCTGGGTTGGGAAGATCCTCTGGAGAAGGAAATGGCAGCCCACTCCAGTATTCTTGCCTGGAAAATCCCATGGAAGGCAGAGCTTGGTAGGCTACCTTCCACAGGGTTGCAAAGAGTCAGACACAACTGAGCAAGACCTCCAGTGCCTTAAAAACATGATATTCAAAGTTCACTTTTTATTTCTTGTTTGACTTGAGAGAGCTCTACTTTAAATTGAAATAAATAACTGGGGAGTGGGGAGAGAAGGGAAGGGAATGAGGGAGAAAGGAAGGGAGAGAAAGGAAGGGAAGGTAGGAGGGAAGGAAGGGGAGGGAGGGATGGAGAGAGGGAGGGAGAAAGAGGGATGAATGAAATCATATGACATTTTAAATGCTGTTGAATTCTAACTTCAATTGCAGTATGCAAAGTATCAGTTCAAAGTGATGAGAATGCCGTATATAGTCTCCATCGCAACTACTCAATTCTGCCTCTATAGCTTAAAACTATACAAATAAGAAAGTCCAGAGATAAACCCCCGCACCTATGGTCACCTAATCTATGAAAAAGGAGGCAAGAATATACAATAGAGAAAAGACAGTTTCCTCAATAAGTGGCGCAGGGAAAACTGGACAGCTACATATAAAAGAATGAAAATAAAATACTCCCAAACACCGTACACAAAAATAAACACAAAATGAATTAAAGATCTAAACGTAACACAAACACTATAAAACTTTTAGAGGAAAACATGGGCAGAATGCTTTTTGACATAAATCACAGCAAAATCTTTTTTTACCCACCTGGTAGAGTAATGAAAATAAGAACAAAAATCAACAACTGGACTCTAATTAAACTAAAAAGCTTTTGCATAGCAAAAGAAACCATAAGCAAACAAAACAAAAAGACAACCCTCAGAATGGGACAAAATATTTGCAAATGAAGCAACCAACAAGGCATTAATCTCCAAAATTAGCAGACAGTTCATGCAGCTTAATATTAAAAAGAAAGCAAACAACCCAATCAAAAAAATGGGTGGAAAACCTAAGTAGACATTTCTTCAAAGAAGACATATAGATGGCTAAAAAGTACTTGAAAAGAAGCTCAACATCACCGATTATTCAAGAAATACAAATCGTACTACAATGAAGTAGTACAATGAAGTATAACCGTTTCAGTGGTTACACTGACCATCGTTAAAAAGTGTACAAACAATAAATGCTGGGGAGGATGTGGAGCAAAGGGAACCCTTCTACGCTATTGATGGGAATGTAAATTGGTATTGTGGAGAACAGTATGGAGGTTCCTTAGAATCCTAAAGACAGAGGTACCACTTAATCTGGCAATCCTGCTCTGAAGCATATTATCTGCAGAAAACTATAATTGGAAAAGACACGTGCATCCCAACATTCATTGCAGCACTATTTACAACAGCCAAGACATGGAAGCAACCTAAATGTCCATCAACAGAGGAATGGATAAAGAAGATGTGGGACATAAATACAATGGAATATTACTCAGTCATAAAATGAATTGAATAATGCCATTTGCAGCAACATGGATGGACCTAGAGATTGCCATACTGAGTGATTAAGTCAGACAGAGAAAGACAAATATGGTATCACTTATATGTGGAATCAAAAAAAAAAAAAAAAAGGTACAAATGAACTTATTTAACTTATTTTCAAAACAGAAGTGAGAGTCATGATGTAGAAAATGAATAAATTGGGAAATTGGGATTGACATATACACACTATCATACATAAAATAGATAATGAAAACCTACTGTATAGCACAGGGAACTTTACTCAATTTTCTGTAATCGCCTATATGGGAGAAGAATTTATAAAAAAAAAAAAGAATGGATATATGCATATGTACATCTGATCACTTTGTTGTACACCTGAAACTAACACAACTTGTTGAATCCTCCTTCGTCATTAGGCCATCTCTAATGATTCACCCAACTCAATATCATAAGGTGCTGTGAGGGTATAGTCATTGTAGTCACTTCCTGTATATCACTGTTCAAATATTTCAAATGAAAGGTTATGAATTTTTAATACTAAACTTTTAAAAACCATTTCGTCTTTTTTTTAACTTTACCAAATTCGTCTTCTTTTTCTTTGTTTGCTAATTGTTTGCTTTTTTCCTGAAATCTACACAAAGGCAGTCTTTTTAGGCCTATATATCCTATGACCACCTCAGAGGTTTCCAAATCCCACAGGTGACTTCAGAAAAATAGTGCTAAGGGACTTTCCTGATGGTCCAGTGGTTAAAACTCCATGAGTCCACTGAAGGTGGCATGGGTTCAATCCCTGGTCGGGGGTCTATCTTGCATGCTGACCAGCATGGCTAATAAATAAATAATAAATTTAAATTAGGGAAAAAAAAACAATTCTAAGACATTACTAGTTGTCAGGGTTTTGGAGTAGGAGAGAACTGACCACAATGGGGCAACCATAAGGGAATTTTGGAGATATGGGAACAACTCAGTATCTTGATCAAAGTGATGGCTCCATGATGCTGTGAATTTGTCAAAACACAGAACCTTATATCAAAAGAGTAAATTTTACTGTTTGTAAATTTTTTAAATGAGTCATAAAAAAAATACAATATGGCCTTTTAGTTTCAGATCCAACATGTAAGGAACTTAGAAGTCATCACTGCTATCCTCACAATAAGATAAAAACTGAACAAACTAAAAAATCAATGACTTCTTAAGATACAGTAGAAAACTGAGATCACATGGCAAATGGTCACCAAAATTGGAGAGACAGAAATTCAGATCTACATGAAGAAAGGAAGAGCATTACAGAGCATTTTTTTTAGCTTTAATAGATATAATAGATAATCATTTGTTCAAAGTAGTGATACAGAAACATATTGGATGATTATAACATGTGGAAAAGTGGAATAGATGACAAACAGTATTATAACATCCCTTAGGAGAGGAGGGAGGAATTGGGAACACTCTATTATAAAGTACCTGCACTACCTGTGAAGTGTTACAGTGATATTTGAAAGTGGACTTAGATTAGTTATAAATGTATAATGCAAACAATGGGTAAACCATTAAACCTTTTTTACGAAGAAGTATAGTTAATATGCTGAGAGGAAATAAAATGGAATCATATAAACTACTTAATCAAAATCAGAGAAGGAAGAAAAAAGGGAAAATTTTAAAGGAAGCAAAGTAAAAGGGCAATGAATAGAAAATAGTTATAAACATGGTAAATATTATTCCAACCATATCAATAATCACACCAAATGTGAATGACCTATATATAACAATTGAGAGTGAGAGACTGTCAGAGGGCATTAAAAGAAAAAAGACCCAACTACATGTTGTCTACAAGAAACTCACTTTAAATAAAAGACACATCTGGATTACAAGTAAAGGGATGAAGGAAGAAATCCCATGCAAACACTAATCTGAAGAAAGCTGGAGTGATCACGTTAATTTCAGACAAAGCAGGTTTCAGAACAAGGAAAATTCTTCCAGTTTTACAGAGATACTATGACATGCAGCATTGTACAAGTTCAAGGTGTACAACATAACGACTGACTTAAAAATCATGAAATGATTACCAAAAGTTTAGTGAATATCTATCATCGTATAGAGATACAAAAGTAAAGAATTAGAAAAAATATTTTCCTTGCAATGAGAACTCTTAGGATTTACTCAAACTTTCAGTATAACATAAAGTAGTGCTATTTATATTTATCATGCTGTACATCACACCCCTAGTATTTATTTATAACTGAAAATTTGTGCCTTTTGATTGTCTTCATCCAATAACCCCTTTCCCCACCCCGACCTCTGATAACCTTAAATCTGACCTTCTTTTCTCAAAGTTTGGTTTTTTGGTTGGTTAGTTTGTTTTTGAAGTATAAGTGACCGACAACACTATGTTAGTTCCTGTTATACAACATAGTGATTCAATATTTCTATACATTTCAAAACTGATCACTATGATAAGTCTAGCTACAACATGTCATCATACAAAGATATTACATAGTTATAGACTATACTCCTCACACTGTAAATTTCATACTCATGTCATTTATTTTGCAAATGGAAGCTTGTACCCCTTATTCTCCTTCACCTATTTCTTTCCTCCCTGACCCTCTGTCCTCTGCTAACCATCTGTTTGTCCTCTGTATCTATAACTCTTTGTTTTATGTTTGTCTATTTGTTTTTTATTTTTAGATTACATATGTAAGTGAAACCATACAGTATTTGTCTTGCTCTGACTTACTTCACTTAGCATAATACTCCATAGGTCCATCCATGTTGGAACAAAGGGCAAGGTTTCATTCTTTTTATGACCAAGTAATATTCCATTTTATATAATTTTTGTGTGTGTGTGTGTGTGTGAAGTTGCTCACTCATGTTCAACTCTTTGTGATCCCATGGACTGTAGCCTACCAGGCTCCTCCCTCCATGGAATTTTCCAGGCAAGAGTACTGGAGTGGGTTGCCATTTACTTCTCCAGGGGATCTTCCTGATCCAGGGATCGAACTCAGGTCTCCTGCATTGCAGGCAGATGCTTTACCATCTGAGTCATCAGGGAAGCCACAAATAAATATATATACAAATATACACATACCACATCTTCTTTATACATTCATCTTCTAATGGGTATTTAGGTTGCTTCTATATATTAGCTATTGTAAAAAATATAACATCGAACACAAAGGTGCAGGTATCTTTTCTAGTGTTTTTATTTTCTTTGAGAAATATGCAGAGGTGGAGTTGGTAAATCTATTTTTAGTTTTTTGAGGAATCTCAGTAATGTTTTCT
Organism: Cervus canadensis; assembly: GCF_019320065.1. Classification (NCBI taxonomy): domain Eukaryota; kingdom Metazoa; phylum Chordata; class Mammalia; order Artiodactyla; family Cervidae; genus Cervus; species Cervus canadensis. Next base: position 45,025,802 of record NC_057388.1, read on the forward strand.
ATAGTGGCTGCTGCAATTTACATTCCCACCAACAGTGCACAAGGGCTCCCTTTTGTCCACATTACCAGCACTTGTTACTTGTTGTTTTTTTGATAATAACCATTCTGACAGGTGTGAGGTGAAATCTCATTGTGGTTTTGCTTTGCATTTCCCTAAGGATCAGTCATGCTGAGCATCTTTTCACATGCTGGTTGGCCATTCAGGTGTCTTCCTTGGGAAAGTGTCTGTTTAAGTTCTCTGCCCATTTTTTTTTTTAATCAGGTCATTTTTTTTGATGTTGAATTGTATGCATATTTTGGATATTCACCCTTTATTGGATATATTGTTGGCAAATATCTTCTTCCAGTCATTAGGCAGCCTTTTTGTTTTACTGATAATTTCCTTTGCTGTGAAAAAACTTTTTTAGCTTGATGTAATTCCATTTGTTTATTTTTGCTTTTGTTTCCCTTGCTTGAGGACACATATCCAAAAAAATATTACTAAGGACAAGGAAAATTCTGAAGGATAAAGAGGGGCATTATATAATGATAAAGGTGTAAATTCTCCGAGAAGACATAACAATCCATAACTTATATATGCCCCCAAAAAGGAGCATCAAAATGATTGAGGAAAAAACAGAAATGCAAGGAGAAGGGAAAATTCACTATTATAGTTGGAGACTTCAACATCCCTCTTTCGGTAACTGACAAAAGGCAGAAAAGTCAGTAAGGATACAGTTAAACAAACAGCAGCACCAATCAACTGGATCCAACTGATATTTATAGAATAATTTAGCCAAAAACAGTTGAATAAGCCATGCTTCAAGTTCACACAGAACATTCACCAAGACAGACAACATTCTGAGCCATAAAACACATCTTTACACATTTAAAAGAATAGTAATCATACTATGCTCTTAGGCCACATAAGAATTAAACTAGAAATCAGGAAGATAGCTAGAAAAATCTCAAAATATTTGAAGATTAAACATCATACTTCCAAATAACACATGAGTCAAAGAAGAAGTCTTGAGAGAAATTTTAGAAGTATTTAACTAAATGAAAATACAACCTATCAAAATGTGTGAGATGCAGTGAAACCTTTACTTGGAGTAAAATTTATGGCATTGAATGCATATACTAGAAAAGAAAATATAAAATTAGTAGCCTAAATTTCCACCTTAGGAAACTAGAGGAAAATGTACAAATGAAGGCCAATCAAGCAGAGAAAAAGAAATAAAAATCAGAGTAGAAATCAATGAAATTTTTTAAAAACCAGGAAACTAATAGAGAAAAATCAATGGAGAAACTGGTTCTTTGAAAAGATCAATAAAATTGATAAGCTTCTAGCCAGGCTACCTGGGGTGGGGAGGGGCAGGAGGAAGGCACAAATTGCTAATATCACAAATGAAAGGATTGCTACTGAGTCCATGAACATCAACAGGAGAATAGAAGAAGGTTATGAACAACTCTACATGCAAAACTTTGATAGATAAATGAAATGGACCAATCCTTAAAAGACATTTCCTACTAAAACTTACATAAGGGAAAATAGACTACCTGGATAGGCCTGTTCTTATTACATAAATTTAATCAAGAATTAATAACCTTCCAAAAAAGAAAGTAACAGGCCTAGATGATTTCACTGATGAATTTTATGAAATATTTAAAGGGGTTCCTAACTCATTCTATGAAGTTAGCATTAATAAAACCAGCTAATAATAAAATAAGATGCAGACATTATGAAAAAGGAAAGCTACAGAATTATAAGAAAGCTACAGACTAGTATCTTTCATTTACATAGAAACAAAAATTATTAATAAAATGTTAGCAAATCAATCCAACAGCATATAAAAAAATTATACACCATGACAAAGTGCAGTTTATTATAGGTATGTAAGACTGCTTTAAAAGTTGAAAATCAATTAATGTAATCCATCACACCTAAGGGCTAAAGAAGAAAAATCATATGATCTTAACAATAGGTGTAAAAAAAAAAAGCATTTGGCAAAATCCAACACCTATTTATAAAGAAATAAAAAACTACCAGTCAACTAGATATAGAGGCAGACTTAATCAACTTAAAAAAGAATATCTATAAAACAAACCCAAAACCCTACAGTATTGTATGTAATGGTGGAAAACTGGATGTTTTTAAAAATCATTTTGTAGATAACTATGAAGAAGCCAGGTACGTGGAAAACATACAAAGAAGATCACCTTCCCCATAATATTAATATTTTCATGGAAAGTGAAAGGGTTAGTCACTCAGTTGTGTCTGACTCTTTGTGACTCCATGGACTGTAGCCCACCAGATTCTTCTGTCCATGGGATTTCCCAGGCAAGAATACTGGAGTAAGTAGCCATTCCGTACTCCACAGGCTTACTTACAAAAGAACACCTGTTGGTTCTACCTTTAAAATTTTTTTTTTTTAATTCCATCACTTCTTAGAGGAGGATCAAGTGTCCCTCAAATAAATTATTCCCTTCCCTTATTCTCCCTTATTCTTAGTCATTTCTTTGGACCCTCCAAACAGTGATACCTTCTTACATGACCTTTTACCTATCTGCAGTATTATACATTGTTGGGTGGCACCCTGCAGTCTTGCAAGCCTTGAAACTGCCCAGACACAGATGGAAGAGAGAGCCTGGAGACAGCAACAGAGACAGACACCAGTGGTTTAATGGACGGGGAATCGTAGAAGTCTGAAGCAAAGCGCTGGAGCAACATGCCACCATGTACAGCAGACAGTGGGCAAGACTCAGCAGCCATCTTTGCTATTCAGGGGAGAAGGAGGCTACCATTGATAGGGGGGATTGATGTCCAGTTGGCTCACCAGTTACCAGGGAAACCAGAGGCTGGGGGAGGAAGCAAGCTTGTAGGTAGTTATTGACTAAGCCCTAAGAGGATTGGATAGCATGTGAGTACAGTGTAACTGAAGCAGGGACTGGTTGAGCAGAGGATGTACAGAGAGCAAGAGACAGCCATCCTGAGGGACCTGATCATACACACGCCCACTCCTCCCAAATGTTCAGCCTTCAAAGTCCACACCTTCCACACACTTCTTAACAAAATTACCCCATTTAACTTACATTTATTCCCAAGATACAATCAGATTCTGCACTTTCCCTAGATGAAAACATAATCAGCCTGATTTTGAATAAAAAGAACTCATAAATAGGATGTCTGTTTCTCCTTCCCTATCCCTGGCTCACAGTGCAGCATTTTAAAGCCTGTATTAGCTGATGAAACTGATGACAAAACACACTGAGAACAACTCTGTTCTGTTGAAATTTTCCTGGTTCTGCTCTGACGTTCACTGTTGACCAGTTTATAGCTTGTAATCCCACCTTTAACTGGGAGCAAGAAAGTATAACCAGTCAAGTATTCAGAATATAAAAATCTCAACCACTGAATGGTTGTTCACATGATCAAACGTGCCCCCTCGCAGTTTAGTCAGAGCCACTTGGAGTTAGTAATGTATTACTCACAGCCAAAACACTACCTGCAAATTGTGTTTGTTTTTATAGTCTATTGCTTTATATATATATAAAGGCAGGTCCATAGTTGTGTCATAGATGTTGCTACCAATCTTAGGTTTAGGTTTTTAGTCATTTGTTTAGATGTGAGTTTCAAAATCATGGCTGTCTAGACTATGAAAACTGGTTAAGTGCAAGAAGTTTCCAATTTCCATGTGAATTGATGGAGTCAGCTGAGGAAACCATCCTGAAAGGATGATGTTGCCGAAACCCCAAGAACAGGAAGAGTTGGTGTGAACAAGTTAGCTTTAGATGGTTCATATAGAGGAGCTTTTTAAATACAGCTCCAATATGCATTCCACATAACAACAAATACATGATGGAACCACAGCAATGACTATAATCTGTGCAGTAGACAACACGCCAGAGAGATAAATGTATGGCTGTGGAATCTGCTCACTTCACAGCTCTTGGGGTTGCTATGCATTGTGGTCCATAAAAATCATACCCTCTAGAGTTGTGCAGTACACAACCTTTGCAACAATAAACAAGCCTGAAACCACTCTGATGCTAGTATATAATAGCAAATGCATGCCAACAAAGAACACCGATTTTAGGTCTGAAATTATAAGCTTTATCAAAATTGGATTTAGTTGAATAATAATACTGGACTTCAATAAATTGGACTTCACCAAAATTAATACTTTTGTTGCGTCAAGGACACAGAGGGAATAAAAAGACAAGCTACAGACTAGGAGAAAATATTTGCAAATCATATATTCAACAGAGGTCTCATATCCTGAATATCATATATTTAAGTACATAAAGAGATGCTCAACATCATTAGGCTTTAGAGAAATGCAGGTTAACACCACAATGAAGTACCGCACACCTGCTAAAATGATCTTTTTAAAGACAGTGCCAAATACTTGAAAGGAGGCAGAGCAACCACAAAGCTCATGGATTGCTAGTGGAAATGCAAAGATACATCTACTTTGGAGAACAGTTTGGCAGTTTCTCATAAAGCTAGACATACATTTGTCGTATGACCCAATAATCCTACACTGAGATGTTTATTCTAGAGACATGAAAACGTATATTCACATAAAAACCTGTACATAACTGTCTCTAGTAATTCTATTCATTATTGACAAAAACTTGTAATAACACAAATATTCTTCAGAAGATGAATGATTCAACAAACTCTGATGTATCTACACAATGAAATTCTACTTGGAAAAGACAGAAAGAACTGCTGCTGCTGCTGCTAAGTCACTTCAGTCGTGTCTGACTCTGTGCGACCCCATAGACGGCAGCCCACCAGGCTCTGCCGTCCCTGGGATTCTCCAGGCAAGAACACTGGAGTGGGTTGCCATTTCCTCCTCCAATGCATGAAAGTGAAAAGTGAAAGTGAAGTCACTCAGTTGTGTCCGACTCTTTGTGACCCCATGGACTGCAGCCTACCAGGCTCCTCTGCCCATGGGATTTTCCAGGCAAGAGTACTGGAGTGGGTTGCCATTGCTTTCTCTGACAGAAAGAACTACTGATATACAAATAACATGGATATCTCTCACAGGTGTTATGCTGAATGAAAGAAACCAGCCTCAAAAAGTTAAATACACTAAGGTTCCACTTATCTGATACTGTAGAAAAGGCAAAGCTAGTGGGTATGAAGATGAATGATTGTTAGGGCTTAGAGGTGGATGAAGAGTGACTACAATATGAGGGATATCTGGGGGCGAAGGGGTGATAGAACTATTTTACGTTATGATGGGGGGTGTTTACTTGACTCTAGATGTTTGTTTAAACTCAAGTTGTTTAATCGCTCTTGTGTTTGACTCATTTGTGACTACATAGACTATAGTCACCAAGCTCTTCTGTCCAAGGGATTTGCCAGGCAAGAATACTTGAGCAGGTTGCCATTTCCTTTTCCAGGGGAATCTTTCTGATCCAGGGATCAAACCCACGTCCCCTGCATTGCAGGTGAATTCTTTACTACTGAGCCACCTGGAAAGCCCAAAACTCATAGCACTATACACCAAAAGTGTTTATGTTTATAGTCTATGAATTAAAACAACAAAGAGCATTTTTAAAAACACCAAGTCTGTCCTCATCTTTCCATTTCCTGCCTCCACTCTAATCCCTGTACTTTCTCTTCTCCTGGATTACTCTAATGAGTCTTGACTATATCTCCTCCCAATTGCAATCTTTAAATATATTTTCAGATTAATTAACTATGAGATATTTCTATGATGCAAAATAGTATAAAGAAAAAAATCAGATCTAAATAGCTCTCCTCTCTTTACACTGGGTGTGTATACCATCCCCTACGGTATTCCCAACACTGTGATCCAATGTGAAAATTAAAATAAGCCTCCAAAAGAATATGTGTTTGTAGCATGTTACACACTTACACCATGGTTGAGCAAAAATAAGGAAAGTTTGATCATAGGGCTGGAAACAGATTTTTTTTTCTCATATGCAGTTCATTTTCTTGTTTGTGGTTCATTTTCAGGTCTCCTGCTCTAACCACTATGCATACTGCCTCTACCAGGTGCTAATCTAACCTGAGTTGAATTGAATTTCTAGCTGTTGCAACTCAGTAGCTTCTTTGGCCTGCTGCCTCTGTCCTGTGAACCTGGAGGGAAAGTCAGCGAACGAATTCACATGCAAGGCCTGGCATGACAATAATAACGCCTGCCAAAGAGCAACAACCTCCCAGAGATAGCATCTATTAGACAATTAACTGGCCATTTAGGAAACGTGAGCCAGAAAATAGAAGAAATAGAACTTCCCAATGGGATGCTAAAAAAATGCAGTGGAGTTAAAAATTGAAAAAAAAAAAAAAGAACAAAATAATTTTATCCCCAGCGTCACTGCAGTTGTTCCTGGATCAACTAGATAAACCTGAGAAGAATGACCTCAAAACAAAAAACTGCAAAATTGTAAATATGCACTGGGTAAAATTTAGCATTATTTTAGGTATAATCAGAACTGCAGAAAACTACCTTTATGTGGAAATAGTTTATATGCCATAGCTACTCATAGGAGGCACATTTATTGCTAATAACTGATGCTCAGGTGGTGCTGATCATTCTATCACCCATATCTAATAATTAAGCATCTTAAAAATGAGGAGGGAGCCCACACAGGGAGACAGAGATGGTTAAGCAGAAGGGGTGGTTAAGGAGCTCAGGGAAATGGGAAGCTTTCATTGTAAAGTGAACAATTAGCCTGAAAATTCAGTCATGCGCATAAGGCCTCTGGGCGCCTGGCATAGTGCTGGGGATGATTAGGGAGCAAGGAACTGAGTGACACTTCCTCTGTGCCAGGCACACTACCTGATAGATGCCTCCCGATTGCCCCTGTATGCACAAGGAGGAACTGAGGCTTTAGGAAGCTTTGGAACCTGCTCTCAAGGTCACACAGCTAAGAAAGCCGCAGAGATGGCTCTCTGACTAGCCCATGATCTTAACCATGACATGCTATGTCTCAGGTATGCAGACCCTTTTACTGTCTCTTATAACCAATGTCACAAGTACAAGCCTTGGCCAATGTTCAGAAATGTTCTATTAACATTTGCAACTCTCTGTCTTCATCCCCAAGCAGAATTCACTTGTTTCCAGAATTCTGGTCTCTGAGTAGGAACAATATGAAAAATAAATTCTAAAAAATAAGTGGTTAATATAATAACATGTTATCCCTTGATCTCAGGACCATATTGAAAAAGATATATAATGTTATAATAAAAGACAAAGCTCTAATTTCACAATGGAGGCCACACTCCTTCTGTTTGTTTGTTTCTTTCTTTGGGGGGAACACCTGTTTTTCTTTAGTCATTCATCCTCACCCCAGAAAGAGGCGCTGATTTTCTATGTGACTGTGTTGGCTGCTAAGTTTCCTTTAGACTGCCAAAAACAGAGAGCCACTCAAGTTAACTCAGTTCAGTTCAGTTCAATCGATCAGCTGTGTCCGACTCTTTGCGACCCCATAAACAGCAGCACGCCAGGCCTCCCTGTCCATCACCAACTCCTGGAGTCCACCCAAACCCATGTCCATCGAGTTGGTGATGCCATCCAACCATCTCATCCTCTGTCGTCCCCTTCTCCTCCTGCCCCCAATCCCTCCCAGCATCAGGGTCTTTTCCAATGAGTCAGCTAGTCACATGAGCTGGCCAAAGTACTGGAGTTTCAGCTTCAACATCAGTCCTTCCAAAGAACACCCAGGACTGATCTCCTTTAGGATGGACTGGTTGGATCTCCTTACAGTCCAAGGGGACTCCCAACAGTCTTCTCCAACAGCACAGTTAAAAAGCATCAATTCTTCAGTGCTCAGCTTTCTTTATAGTCCAACTCTCACATCCATACATGACTACTGGAAAAACCATAGCCTTGACTAGATGGACCTTTGTTGGCAAAGTAATGTCTCTGCTTTTTAATATGCTATCTAGGTTGGTCATAACTTTCCTTCCAAGGAGTAAGTGTCTTTTAATTTCATGGCTGCAGTCACCATCTGCAGTGATTTTGGAGCCCAGAAAAACAAAGTCAGCCACTGTTTCCACTGTTTCCCCATCTATTTGCTGTGAAGTGATGGGAATGGATGCCATGATCTTAGTTTTCTGAATGTTGAGCTTTAAGGGTATTTATAATAGTGATAATAACTATTATTGTTTACTATTATTATAAATAATAATATTTATAATAATGGTGGCAGTGGAAGTCAAAACTACAGGATTTTCAGCCACTGGACTGACTAGACCACAGAACAAAAGAGGAACCATGGCAGAGGCAGGCCTTGCAGGCTCTGCAGGGTAGTTAAGAAATCAACAAATGGGTGACTGAGTATTCATCACCTTCTCCATGACATGACCTGCTTCCTTCCTTCAGAGGCCAGCTTCTCTCAGTCTCTGCTTCTACTGCTTTTACCTCAACTATCACCCTTCCCCATACTGCGTCTGCTCACTCAAAACTTCTGCTTATCCATGCTAATTGTAGAGACATATAGAAAATAACTGAGGTAAAAAATGAAATGAAACCTATTCTATTCAAGCATATCCTTCAACGATATATATATTACTATGTACATACATATGTATACATATATTTTTATATGCATGTTATATGTTTATTTTTAAGATAAAAATTATATTAAGCAAATAGTTCTTTGACAACTGAATTCCTAATAGAAAAAAAATGAACCTCAATATTACTTCAGGTCATACACAAAAATTAACTCAAAACATATCATAGACCTAAACCAAAACACTAAAACTATAAAATATCCAAATAAAAACCATAGAAAATCATTGTGACTTTGAGACAGGCAAAGACTTCCCAGATGGGTCACAAAAAAACATAAGCCATATTCGTTGGTTGTGACAAATAAGTCATATAAATATTGATAAGAAGGAAAGTTGGGTGTGGGTTTATGGGAGCTCTCTGTGCTATTTTTGCAATTTTTTATGTAAATCTAAAACTATTCTCAACTAAAATTTTACTCTAGCAAAAGATGGAACATAAAGTTGAAAATAGCCAAGTTGATACATTCTAAACTTTGGTTCTTTAAAACACACAATTTTGAAAATGAAAAGATACGCTATAAACTGGTGAAAATATTTTCAAATCACATACCTGACAAAGGAATTAAATACAAATTATATAAAGAACTCTCAAAACTCAATAATAAGCAAACACTAATTTTAAAAGATTTAAATAGATTTCAAAGATTTAAATTTCACTAATGCTGTGAAAGTGCTGCACTCAATATGCCAGCAAATTTGGAAAACTCGGCAGTGGCCACAGGACTGGAAAAGGTACGTTTTCATTCCAATCCCTAAGAAAGGCAATCCCAAAGAATGCTCAAACTACCACACAATTGCACTCATCTCACACGCTAGTAAAGTGATGCTCAAAATTCTCCAAGCCAGGCTTCAGCAATACATGAACCGAGAACTGCCAGATGTTCAAGTTGGTTTTAGAAGAGGCAGAGGAACCAGAGATCAAATTGCCAACATCCACTGGATCATCGAAAAAGCAAGGGAGTTCCAGAAAAACATCTATTTCTGCTTTATTGACTATGCCAAAGCCTTCGACTGTGTGGATCACAATAAACTGTGGAAAATTTTTAAAGAGATGGAAATACCAGACCACCTGACCTGCCTCTTGAGAAACCTGTATGCAGGTCAGGAAGCAACAGTTAGAACTGGACATGGAACAACAGACTGGTTCCAAATAGGAAAAGGAGTACGTCAAGGATGTATATTGTCACCCTGCCTATTTAACTCATGTGCAGAGTACATCATGAGAATATGCTGGGCTGGAGGAAGCACAAGCTGGAATCAAGATTGCCGGGAGAAATATCAATAACCTCAGATATGCAGATGACACCACCCTTATGGCAGAAAGTGAAGAGGAACTAAAAAGCCTCTTGATGAAAGTGAAAGAGGAGAGTGAAAAAGTTGGCTTAAAGCTCAACATTCAGAAAACTAAGATCATGGCATCTGGTCACATCACCTCATGGGAAATAGATGGGGAGACAGTGGAAACAGTGTTAGACCTTATTTTTGGGGGCTCCAAAATCACTGCGGATGGTGACTGCAGCCATGAAATTAAAAGACACTTACTTCTTGGAAGGAAAGTTATGACCAACCTAGATAGCATATTAAAAAGCAGAGACATTACTTTGCCAACAAAGGTCTGTCTGGTCAAGGCTATGGCTTTACCAGTGGTCATGTATGGATGTGAGAGTTGGACTGTGAAGAAAGCTGAGCACTGAAGAATTGATGCTTTTGAACTGTGGTGTTGGAGAAGACTGTTGAGAGTCCCTTGGACTGCAAGGAGATCCAACCAGTCCATCCTAAAGGAGATCAGTCCTGGGTGTTCACTGGAAAGACTCCAGTACTTTGGCCACCTCATGTGAAGAGTTGACTCAATGGAAAAGACCCTGATGCTGGGAGGGATTGGGGGCAGGAGGAGAAGGGGACGACAGAGGATGAGATGGCTGGATGGCATCACTGACTTGATGGGCATGAGTTTGGGTAGACTCCAGGAGTTGGTGATAGACAGGGAGGCCTGGCGTGCTGTGATTCATGGGGTTGCAAAGAGTCAGACACTACTGAGCGACTGAACTGACTGACTGAGCGAAGGTATATGGATGGCTTTATAAGCACATGAAAAGAAATTTGGCATCTGTCACCAAGAAAATGAGTGACCACTGCACACCCATAACAATGGCTGGATTTTTTTAGGAGGGTTTGAAGATGCAAAGCAATCGGAATTCTCATTGCTTGTAGGAATGCAAGATGGTACACTTCGTAAAAGAGATTGGCCATTTCTTAAGCATACACTCATCATATACCTCAGTAATCCTTCTCTGAAAGTGTTTACCCAAGAGAAGTAAAAACATTATGTCCTATAAACAAATGATGCATAATGGAAACTGGAAACAATCCCAATGTCTATGGACTGGTAAATGAAGAAACTGTGAATGAACTGGTAAATGAACCAACTGTCTACACATTGTAATGATGCCCCACAATAAAAAGTGAAAACACTGATGCACAGCACACAATATGAATGAATCTCAGAGGTGAAAGAAGCAGATGCCAAAGGCAACATCCTGTGTGATTCCATTTAGATGTTTCTAGAAAATGCAACGGAGAAGGCAATGGCCCCCCACTCCAGTGCTCTTGCCTGGAAAATCCCATGGCCAGAGCAGCCTGGTAGGCTGCAGTCCATGGGGTCGCTAAGAGTCAGGCAGGACTGAGCAACTTCACTTTCACTTTTCACTTTCATGCATTGGAGAAGGAAATGGCAACCCACTCCAGTGTTCTTGCCTGGAGAATCCCAGGGATGGGGCAGCCTGGTGGGCTGCTGTCTATGGGGTCACACAGAGTCGGACATGACTGAAGCGACTTAGCAGCAGCAGCAGCAGAAAATGCAAAACTGTAGTTTGCAGGGCGGGGAGTAGAGGGAAAGGCTTGACTACAACGTGGCAAGAGACACTTTCATGGGTGGTGGTATATATCTTGATTGTGGTAGTTATCACATGATATGTATATTTGTCAAAATGAATCAAGATATGTACCTGTAAAGGGAAAACCCTCTGTATGTAAATTATACTTCAAAATACTTTGAGGTATTTGATTGATTGAAAAAATTAAATTTCGGAATATGTCTTCCATGTAACTTCACATACTGCTGCTCCTTTTTGGTTAATATCAGAGCACTAAAAATGATATGACAATATGACTTAAATGACTACAAAAAAATTCATTGTGTGTATATATCATAACTCAATTACCATCCCATCATTGAGCATTGCTTATTTCCAATTTTCTTACATATAGTTTTATAAAAGCATCTCTGTATAACAATTTCACCTTTCATTTCTAATTATGGCATTAAGACAAAACTCTAGATATGAAATTACTGAGCCAAAGGGCATAAGCAGCAGCTTAAGGTTCTGGATATTTATTGCCAATTTACTCTTCAGAAAAGGTAAACACAGCTTAACATATCAATCATCGTAACAGTGGGTTTATAATAAAAATCTTAAAAATATCTGTTTTTTGAACATGAAACAATCATACAAGAAAAGACTTTCTCAGAGTATTTTAAGGAGGCAGCAACCTAACTCTCAGATCTAGAACATCAAACTAAAACACGAGAAAAATGTCTACAAGGTAGTGAGAAAATGAACAAATCTACAGAACAGAGGATTTTCTGTGAAATTTCCAGGGACTCTTTATAATCAAAGAGCTCTTGAATAAATTTTTTTCTCAACAAAGAGGATTCATTTTTCCATCTATAATACTTTGCATAATGAAAGACAACTAGCAGAATAATTTGTTAGAATCTGATTTACACTTAAACTTTGAAGAGCAATAATTCATTTCAATTAAGTTATGTCTCCTTTTAACCATCAGGAGTAAGAATGTTGGAATTTTCATAATAATCTTTCAATGTAACAAACCCTGTATTCCAAAACAGAATCCTAGGCTCGATATTCTTTCATGTGTTGGTCACTATAATCAAGGCATATTTTGTATGAATCAATGATTATACTTTACAATGGAAACAGAAAAGCCTTACTAATTTTCTAATGATGTCTTTCTATTCAGACATTAGCTCTACTATAACTAAGATAAACATAACATCACTAAGATAACTAACATTTTAGCTAAAAAAGGACAAAAATAAAAGAACTAAACCTCAGTTCAGTTCAGTCACTCAGTCATGTCTGACTTTTTGCGACCCCATGGACTGCAGCACACCGGGCCTCCCTGTCCATCACCAGCTCCCAGAGTTCACTCAAATTCATGTCCATTGAATTGGTGATGCCATCCAACCATCTCATCATCTATCATCCCCTTCTCCTGCCTACGATCTTTCCCAGCATCAGGGTCTTTTCCAATGAGTCAGTTCTTCGCATCAGGTGGCCAAAGTATTATTAGAATTTCAGCTTCAGCATCAGTCCTTCCAAAGAATATTCAGGACTGATTTCCTTTAGGATGGACTGGTTGGATCTCCTAGCTGTCCAAGGACTTAAACTTGTCCAAGGAACTAAACCTGGACCACATTAAATCCAGTATCAAAATGTCCTCATGAAGAATGAATAAAATTTCTGAACCTCAGCCATATGATTCTGGAGTTCTGATCATTTCCCATCACTGACTTGAAAGATGAACAATGTCTGTCTGAATGGCTCCATCTGAAACCCTCTTTTCTGAATTATTCATGCAGGCATGAATTTTGATTGTACAGAATTCATGTAGAACTTGTATCATGAAACTTCAGAATAGAAAGAACCCTGATTTGCCCAAATCCTCACAGTGGGTTGATAGTTGTGCTGACTGTGAATTTAGCTTCTAAACCTTACACACTCTGTACTCACCCCATCCTGCCTTGCTCTCTGTTCCACATTGGCTGGGATAATTCACTTGACTGTACATTGCAAATGTCTCCTGCCAGAATGTTCGACCTGTGAAATGAATCCCAAGTCATGTCAATAAAGGTTTCATTCCAAAGCATTTTTTTAAACTTACAGGTGAATTTATTAACCTAATAATTATATACAGTTTATATAATATTTTATGAAAATATATATTGTTATTACTTATTCAACATAACCACAGATATTCTATATTTTCAAATATAGTTAGATAATTTTTTTTTTCCGGGTAAACTGAATAAATTAAACTTTCACTATTTCTGATGGATTCCTTTTTTGCCTTTTTTTTTTTTTTAGTTTTTATTGGAGTAGAGTTACTTCACAGTGTTAGTTTCTGCTGTCCAGCTAAGTGAATCATAAATATAAGAATAAATAAATCCCTTCTTTTTGAATCTCCCTGCGATTTAGGTCACCATAGAGCACTGAGTCGGGTGCTCAGTGCTATACTGTGCTACACAATAGGTTCTTGTTAGTTCTCTGTTTTATATATAGCAGTGTATATATGTCAATCCCAATCTCCCATTCCCAACCATCTTTAATATTTCATTATATCATCTAGGATTCAGAGTACACCAAATTCAACTTCTAAAATTAAAAAAATATATATATTTAGAAGAAATTTTTAGTAGAAACGACCATCAATTTCTACAGTTACTTACTATTGTTATTATTTAAAACTTATTTAAAGAAAAATGCTTAAAATTTGAAACATTTGAAAATGACTTGAACAGGCAACCAGAATAAATATTATATCCTTGCACTGTGATTCTCTTCTCTCAGAAACACACACACACACACACACACACACACACACACACACCCTTATTTCCCACACACTGCCAGGAACCTACCCCAGGCCATCACCAATGCATGAAACACCTGCACTCAGGACCAGACTGCCCAGACAGCCTCACTGAGATCAACCTGGCGCAAAATGGAAAGAGGCAGAGGACAGGCCCCCATCCACGCTCCTGATCTTTCAGCATCTTCTCCTTCCAGGTCTCCCTGCCTCTCACCCAACCCGCTGACACAGCTCCTTCCCCCAGCTCCAGCTACCTGAGAAACCTACCTAGTATTTGCTTCCTATAGCAAAACACAATAAAAGTCCAAGAAGGGCTAAGCCAGGCAAATGGACTGGCAGAAAAAGACCCTGGACTGCGAACAGATTATGATGATTCTTATCCCAGCTGTACCCTACTCATTAGCTGAGCAACGCTGGGCAGGCACTATGGCTCTCTGGGCTGAAACAGGAAAATGGATGGGCTAGGCAAGGCTGTTTTCAGAACTTGCTCTGAGTCGCAAGTTTCAAGGTCCAGGGTTCCTGCCCTTTAAGCAGAATAAAGAGCCCTCCAGCACGAGGACTCATCCAACAACTGTGTCCCTTGACCAAATGCTTCCACAAAAAAAGCCACAGAATGTTTGTCATTCCCTTAGGACTTTTGATGAGCTCCTTCTGGTTTGTTTCGCCTTGTTTAAAATATCTAGCCCAACACCAGGGAGTGTGGGGGCGGAGTTAAGTGGGCCCCCGCTCTGACTCCAGCTATCCCCCAGACATTGGCCTGAGTCAGAATGAGTTAATGGGATTGAAAAAAAAAAAAACTTGCTTAAAAGTAAAATAGCTTCTGAAAAAAAAAAATGCTTGCAATTCACCACATTAACAGACACATCCTGGAGTCCCTTCACTCTAATAGTCATATCCCCAAAATGCTAAATTCCACCCTATACATAATGAGAGGAAAAGCAGCAGGCAGACGCCTGCCAGATAACAATGAAAAAGAAAGCTACAGAGGGACCTCACCTATGTAGTAGCTGCAAGCACAGATCAGGAGAATTGCCCACCAGCCTATCAGTGCCTGGGGGGGCAGGGTTTACCTCTAGGACAGATTCTGGCACAAAGAGGTCCTCAATAAATTTTTGTTGAATGTCTGAATAAACCCATGGGTGGATCAATGAACAGAGAAGAAGCAAGCAAGCACAGTTCAGCAGAGGTCCACCCACCTGTTCTAGTATGAGAAAAACAGGTCCTTTTAGCAATAACAGCCAGAGGGTAAGCATTATTTCCAGAGGGCAAGAGAATGAGCTTGTTTTCTTGGGGGTGTTTTCCCGCATGATGCAGGAGCAGCTGATCCATCTTTCAGCTGGGAAGTAGAGAGTGCGTGACTACCAGGAGTCCTGGTATAAAAGAAGCAAGGACCAACTCTCCATCTTTGCTAGAATTTGAACTTCCATTTGAAGACTCTCTAGGTGCCTCCTGGGCCTTTCTTATCTCCTCTCCTTACTCCCATATACCTTGTCCTTATTTCTGTGTATCCAATTCTGTGTCCATTATTCCATTTTGTCTTGTTTTGTCAGCTCTGCAGTGTAAGTAAAACCTCAGGTTTAAACCTCATGAAGGTTTTTAGGAGATAAAAGGGAATTTGAATATACTTGCAATCCCACCCACATTGTCATGTTGTAATAGTCCAACAGAGCTGCTTCCACCATAAATTGGAAGAGGTGTCTGCAATGGGCCTGCAGGATTCCAATACAGAGAGGTGCTAGGATCACAACAACCTGGGGAGGGGTGGAGGAGGAAGGGTTTAAAACTCTATATGATTCCATGTGGTTACATTCATGAAGTCTGTGTTTTTTTGTTTGTTTGTTTGTTTTTTGTTTGTTTTTTCCACTTTGAGATTTCACAGTCCTATAGTTGATTCCTCTAGGGGTGACTAATTTATTTAACTTCTTCCAAATATGTTTATAAAGATGAGTGGAGAAAGCTAAATGCAACAGGTGTAGGTTCAAATCTTGGCTCTGTCACAGTGATGTGTGATATTTAGCAAATTTCTTAACCTTTCTAAACTTTAGTTTATTCGTCTATAATGACAATACCTATCTCATAGGATTGTTACGTTTGCTTGGAAAAAAAAACCAAGCATAAAATGCATAGAACAGTCTTTGCAACAGTTTTTGCAACAGTAAATATTGCAAATTAGTCATTCAATTTGCAAATAATTCCTGGGAGGAATTCAATCAATTTGTTCCTTCTAGTATCCTCTCTTCCTCTGAGCATTTTTCCTAGCTTTGTACTTTTAGTACTGTTAGTGAATCTGACCTCCTTCTCCCAAATAAGTTTGACTCTCATATCCTGTTTTATGTACTGCAGCTGTTCTTTGCTTTCGACACACGCCAATATGAACATTTCAAATGAGCTAACTCAGACTTTGTTTTTTACATTAGTACTAATAAAAGCTAACATTTATTAACTCAAATCTAGCCAAGTTGCAGGCATAATTCACCTCACTTTTACCTGTGTCACCTCACTTAATTCTTTTAAGAGCTCTATGAAGTAGGTACTATATTGCATCTGCTTTTACAGCTGAGGAACAGAGAGATTAAAGAGTTTGCCCAAAGGTATACCCCTGGTCAGAAGGGAAGGTAGGACTCTGGAACCGGCAGCCTGGTTCCAGAGGCCACCCTCTTAACCACTACACTATCTGCCTTCAGCTAAAGGACTGTAACATGGTGATTACTAGGTAGTACTGGGCTGCAAGTAAGATCATAAGAGAAATCAAAGTTTTCAGCCAATTCATTTGATCACAAAATGCTAGGAATTCATCCAAAGTTTATTACATAGATTTCTGTAAAGAAAATACATACACACACATATATATACTTATGCATTTTGTATGTCTACATATATCGTCTCTCTCTATATATGGTATAAACATGTACATATATATTTCCATCACAGATGGCTTCTGTTAAGCATGAACTGAATCAATGCAGCGAGTTTTTCTGTAAAATTTGGTAGCCTGTGATCTCAGTTCATTAAAACTCCATAATCACAATGCATTCGTTCAGTATCTACTGAATACATAACTGGAGCTACTGTAATGATAAAAAGATGAGCCCTGCCAATGAGTAATTCATGGTCCAGAAGTGGAGAGAGAGACCTAGCAAGGAGGTCATTACAACATTATTGGTGTAAACAAGGACTGCGACACACAAAGGTGAAGTAAATATCCCCCAAGACTGTTTACTTAATAATAATAATAATAAAAGAACAAGTCCCTTTTAGACTTCTGGAGACACCCTTCACATGGGTTTTCATGAGTATATTTTTCATTAATTTCACAACCACTGCGGGCCAAGTCCTGCTGATCCAAGCCCTTCCAAGATATTAATAGAACTTCCCTCAGCTCAGCTGGCTTCAAGTAAACCAGGAGAGAGTATTCTGCAAAGACTCAATCTCCTTCCACCAATCCTCCCACCCTCTAAACTCCTAGGTTTCTAGAAAAAGCAATATCTGAGGTCAAATCAGACAGTTCCTTACAGAGACAGGGTCTCCAGTATGTATGGATGGTTTCAATGGAATTTTGCCTAAGGGCTACAAATGGAACTCTAAGAGATGAACTCAAAGTCTCGTCCTTCTATGATGATTTAAGTTCACTGGGCTTAGGTTAACAGTAGTAAACATTATTTCCAATCTTTTTGGTTTTGTACATAGGATGAAAAGAAAAGAATGAATACACAAAAGACTATTTTTTTAAAGCTCAGCTTTAAGATGGCAAGAAGGAAATATAGGGGGGAAATGTCTTTTAATTTCATGTTAAAATCAGAAAAAAGAAATGTCTTCAGCTTTGAAGAACAAAGGAATAACAGTATTACACAAAGCAAAATTTTTAAAGATAACTCATATAATCTTACTAGCAGCAACGTTTTTAGTACAAAATTTACAGATTATGGTATATCTCATAACTCCTGCTGCCCTAGGGGGGAAAATATTTTATTGTTTAACTTTTATTTGATCTTATGTCTGTCTTCCCTTTTATTCTTAAAGCACATCTTATCCTCACTAATCAAGTAAAAATAGTTTATCTTTTTTTTTTGATGACACAGATGGAATATAATTTATATACCTAACCTTCTTGTTCCTCCCTGTAGTATCTAGCATGTTGCATTGCACATTTATTTGCTGATCAATAAAGAAGATATTTTCACTTGGGACCAAAAAAACACATTAGTTTATCTATTCATCTTCCACAGAGAGAACCAACTCCTACCAGAGATCGTAAAATATTTGGATACTGAACGTGTCAGTGCTCTTCCAAATGTTCATATTCAATTTGAGGAAAAGTTTATTTGACAAGTTTGGTCAAATGCCTAATGGAATAATGCAAAAGAAGTAAAGATCTGAAGGGAAAAAACATTGAAAGGTAATGAAAAAGTGGAGACTAAGATTCAGATCTCAAAAAAAGCACTAAATTTATACTTATAAACACTTTCCAGAGCTTTGCTAACCAGGTTGCACACAGTGCTTTGAAAATCTAAAGGGATAAAACTTTCTAAGGCAGAGTTTCTCAGAGTATGATCTGACCCTCCCACTCCCACCCCCATCAGAACCACAAAGTGCTGAGATTCTAAGGTCCAGCTCCTATATTTTTAGGAAGTCCACAAATTATTGGTAAAATACTCAAAACTAGGACAAGAATTCCAATCTGCAAAGGACATCCAAACCCCACTTTCTTTACCATAAAGTTTATGTTAGTTTGGTAAACAGATGAAGATGACCAAAAACACATCAGCCTTCAAGGAGCAGTAAAGCCCCTAAGTGCTTGAAATTTATCCTGCCCCTTTCAAAAGAGGTGCACAGACACTGCTCTATGGCCCCACACACCAGATGCTTCTGTCAGAACTAACCCTCTTATCCTAGCCACGGCACAGCACAAAGGTTATCCAGTGAGATAGTCTATATTCATAGCTGCTAGAGACTTACAGACTAATCAGAGTCTCACTGTTGATGGGGCTGGGAGGTGAGAAAAATGGAGAGAAGCAGACAAAGCCAAGTGTGCCAAGAACATCTCTCTCTCTGTTTAAGTCACTGGTGGCAGGCTTTCTGTTACTTTGTAGCTGAATGCACTTCTGAATGACACTACTTTCATTTTAGTGAATACCACTGAAATATAGTTTCATATTTTATTAGTACAGATAACACTAATGATACAGACCTTATCAAAGACAAAATTATTAAGAACAGAACTGAACAGATGACATTTGAGAAAAGATGCCAGAGAAATCTCCTAAAGGAATTAGAGTCTTAGAGAATCCAAATATTCTGCAATATAAGCATACTTTCATAAAGCAAAGTAAACTGTATGTCACTATATAACTGGTAGTCGAGAAGAATGTTGTTACTCTTGAGTCTTAGCAGAAGCTCAGCATAGAGAAGAGCTTGCTTAAAAGCATGGAGACAGCACAGTGAAAGAGTGCTTTGCAGCCACAAATTACTACAATTAGTAGACTGAGACAACTGTGCAGCTGCAGATATAGGCTATCCTCCATAAAAAAAGGAAAAATGACTCAAAGGATGAAATCAACAGCCCAGAGGGTAGAGCTGGAGCTATGGAAAATGATTCTCAGGCTTTGCATCCCAATGAAGGATGAGTCAACCTGTGTCCAGCTGAATTTCAGATTTGCTATGGATCAGTGACCTTTGAGTACCTCTTCACTTCCTTCTTTTTGAAAAGCAGTGTCTATTCTGATTAGTCTATGCCTGTGTTGGTTGTACCTTTAAGTTACAGTATTTGGATTGAGAGGAAGTGTACTCAAGGACCTATGCTTAAGAAACTGCACCTGAGGGAACGTCTCTGGTGGTCCAGTGGTTAAGACTTGGCCTTTCTAGTGCAGGGAGTGTGGGTTTGATCCCTGGTCTGGGAACTAAGATCCCACATGCACTGCAGCAGGGTAAAAAAAAATTTTTTTTAAGTTAAAAAAAAAATTGCCCCTGATTTCAAGTTAAAAAAATTGCAGCCTCATTCGTACCTGGACCTAATTTAGATGAAACATCCTGGACACTGAGCTGATGTTATAAAGGTCTGGGACTCTGAGGATGCTCATTATGAGCTGAGGATATTTTGCATGTCAGATGAATGTAAATAATTTGGTTCCAGAGGGCAGACCATGTTGGCTTAAAATATGTTCACACATTCTCTTAGGTTCTCCAAGAGTGGGGCCTAGTTCCCCTTGCCTTGAGTGTGAGTTAAACTTAGTGAATCATTTCAAAAGAAAAAAATAAGGTAAAAGTGACAATATGAGTCAGAAATGCTATAGAAAGTAGATATGATAGTTCCAACAGTGTTAAAATCTGGGGTTATGTAGGCAATGAGTCATCACAACCTAGAATTCTAAACTTGTCAAAACTGTCGATTAAGTGTGAGAGCAGAATAAAGATATTTCAGATTCACAAAACCTCAGAATATTTGTATTCACTCATGATTAGGAAGTCAACTGAGTATGTACTCTAGCAAATGATGGAGAAGAGAAAGAAATAAAGCAGATAATTAATAATAGCTAACATTTACTAAGTGCTTATTTTATGCCAGGTACTGTGCTAAGCCTTGTTCATGTATTATTCTGTTTAACCACACGACAATCCTATGAAGAATATACTATTACTACCTTACAGAATAGGAAATTGAGTTATAAAGGAGCCAAATAAGTTACCTATGTTATTGGTAAGTTGTAGAACTAAGATCTAAGCCTGGGCAGTCTCTCTGACTCTAGAGCCCATAATCTTAAACACTCCCTATCTTTCCAGGTAGTCATGTTACCACGAAACATGGGATCAAATCAGGACAGCAGGGAAGGAAAATTTCAGGATGAAAGCTAAGAAGCAGGACTATCATTATCAGTGTAATAAACTGGGGCAGGAGAAGAGAAGAAATGAGACAACTCTAAGAGGAAAAGAAGATGACTTCATAGATAACATGATTTGAGAACATTAAAAGAGTGCAAGGAAACAAACAGCAGTTAGAAAATCAAAGAAAATTTTAAAAAAATATCCATAAGATGGAAAATTGCTGGCCCCAACCAGGGCCCAGCAAGATGGCTCCTGCAAAGGAGAGTGGTGAAAAGAAGCTGGTTCTCCATCAACAAGGTGGTGACCAGAGAATATACAACCAAAATTCACAAGTGCATCCATGAAGTGGGGTTCAAGGCCCCTTGGGCACATAAAGAAACCCAGAAATTTGCCATGAAGGAGATAGGAACTCCAGATGTGCACATTGATACCAAGCTCTACTGGGCCAAAGGAATAAGGAATGTCCCATACTGTAACCATATGTGGTTGTCCAGAAAAAGAAATGAGAATGAGGACTGACTGGCCAGACAAGCTTTATATGTTGGTTACCTACATACCTGTCTGTCACCACTTTTAAAAATCCACAGACAGTTAATGTGGAAAAGAATTAACTGTTGATTGTTGAATAAAGTTATACTTCACGTTCACATGTTGATTTTCCTTTTCAAGTTCCAACATAAAGGCTTGCATATCTTTAAGCGGTTTCCAGTTATAGGATCATCTGGAGAGTGTTTCCTAAGTACTGTACTTGGGCCTCTTCTCCCCAGTCCCTGGAGTTTCTGAATATTTGGACAGGAACCAGGCAGGTGTTCTAAGGTGGTCTTGAAGTGCAACCTGGCTTGAGAATGACTATCCCAACTATAGCTGGGACACTGGGGGGTATTAATGTTAATGCTTTTACATGCATGTCTTGTTGGTTTTAAGATAAACAGTTTTCCAGAAACTGGCATGTAGAAGTTAACTGCTATTTTCTACATTTTAACAAACTAAAATGAAACATTTCATAGTCTTAGATTTAATTAAACATACACAGTTCCTTTTTAGTTCGCTTACTTGTAGTGGCCCCATGAGGTGTTTTTAGTCCTGGTTTACATGAAGCTAAAGCTCAACAATGACTTTTCTTAAAGGTTACTAACAAAATCTGCTAAATTCAACCTGAAAGCAAGGTGTTTATACGACTGACATGAATTAAACGCCATAAAGAGATCCCCTTTTGAAGCCCTATCGATGACAGTAGTGAGGCTGGGGGCCACTTGGAGTGTAATGTACTATTCTTCTATGAAAATAGGGGTTGGGGACATCTCCAGATTATCCATTCACTGGCACAATCCAGACCTTACACACTGAAACAGACCAAGATAATAGAAAAATTTCTTATTAAAAAAGCTTGGAGGCCAAAAAAAGAAAAATATCCACAAGATGGTCTTAGTCTGCCATGAGGTGATGGGACTGGATGCCATGATCTTCAGTTTTTAAATGCTGAGTTTTAAGCCAGATTTTTCACTCTTCTCTTTCACCTTCAAGAGGCTCTTTAGTTCCTCTTTGCTTTCTGCCTTTGGGTGGTATTGCCTGCCAATCTGAGGTTATTGATATTTCTCCTGGCAATCTTGATTCCAGCTTGGGATTCATCCAGCCTGGCATTTCACATGATGTACTCTGCATATAAGTTAAATAACCAGGGTGACAATATACAGCCTTGATGTACTCCTTTCCCAGTTTTGAATCAGCCAATGGTTCCATGTCTGGTCCTAATTATTGCTTCTTGACCTGCATACAGGTTTCTCAGGAGGCAGGTAAGGTGGTCTGATATTCCCATCTCTTTAAGGATTTTGCACAGTTTGTTGTGATCCACACAGTCAAAGGCTTTAGCATAGCTGATAAAACAGAAATAGATGTTTTTCTGGAGTTCCCTTGTTTTTTCTATGATCCAACAGATGTTGGCAAATTGATCTCTGGTTCCTCTGCCCTTTCTAAATCCAGCTTGTATATCTGGAAGTTCTCAATCCTTGGACTGTTGGAGCCTAATTTGAAAGATTTTGAGCATTACCTTGCTAGCATGTGAAATGAGTGCAATTGTGAGGTAGTTTGAACATTCTTTGGCATTTCCCTCCTTTGGGATTGGAATGAAAACTGACCTTTTCCAATCCTCTGGCTACTGCTGAGTATTCCAAATTTGCTTTTATATTGAGTGCAGCACTTTAAGAGCATCATCTTTGAGGATTTAAAATAGCTCAGTGGGCCTCATCTAATCTGTTAAAGAATTCAGTAGAGTAAAAGACTGAGTAAGAAAGAATTCACTGTCTCTGCCTGACTTTCTTCAAAATATTGGTCTTCTCCTACCTTCAGACTTAGATTTGAAATGGAAGTTACACTATCAGTCTCCTGCTTTGGGGGCCTTCAGATTTAGACTAGAACTATACCATTGGCTTCCTGAGTCTCGACTTCTCAGCCTCCATAATTGTGTGAGCTAATTCATATTTATACTGTTTCTTTGTAGAACCCTGACTAATACACATTTGAACTTCATCCATTATGCCTTTTTGCCCTCAGATCCAGTTTCTGCATTTCTCCTACGAACTATATTTCCTAGGTTCTTTGCCAACTGGCTTCCAGTGTAGCTTGTCAAACAGTGGTTTGACTGCAGAAAGGAAGGGAGGAATAAGCCCAGAATCTAGCTCCTTTCTGGGCAGCCCCTTCTCCTGTGATCCCAGTTCCTACTAGGCATAATTCTTTATTTCTCTAGCCCTGGGGTAGGAACACTTTCTGGTGATACTAATTCCTGGTCATCATCATTTTTTGCTCTGGGATCTCCCATCACTTAGTAACTGTTTAAATACCTATAATGAATCATTGTCTGGTTGGACTCTGACTAAAACAGATATAAAGATAGGAATTCAGTAATATAAGTATACCTGGAGAAGAGGAGAGGAGAGAGAAGAAAGATGGTATAAGTGAACTATATCTCATCTTCATCTAGGAAGTCAGTAGATGGTGCACAATTTGATAAATCAACCAACAGCACTACAGTACATTATCTAGAATCATGAAGATAACAAACAAAAGAATAAAAACCTGAAATGGTTCTAAGTGTAGCCTCAAACTATGGAGTCAGTAAAAGGCCCCTATTGCCAAGGACTCAGGGGAGAGAGATTAATAAATGGAACATAGGGGGATGCACTACACTAATGCAAGATGTCAATAATAGGGGAAACTGTGTGAGTGTGTGTGGGGGGTGAGGGGTGGCAGGGATAGAGAGGTACATGGAAACTCTTTGTACTTTTCAGTCAAGTTTTCTGAACCTAATCTGTTTTTTAAAATAAACTCCATCAGTAAAAAAAATACAAGGGAGGGATGATAGGATGAGAGGAGGAAGCTATCTAAAAGACATGAAGGAAACTTAAACGTTAATAGATATTTCTAAGTGAAAGAAGACAATATGACAACTACATACTTTATGATTCTAATTACTTGACATTTTGAAAAAGGCAAAACTATATAAACAGAAAAAAAGCAGTGGTTACCAAGGTTCGGGGGAGAGAGGAAATGATGAATAGCTAGAGCACAGACTTTTTAGGGCAGTGAAACTATTCTATATGATACTATAATGGTGGATACTGACATTATGCATTTGTCAAAACTTATAAACTGTACAACAGAAAAGTGAACCCTAGTGTTAGTTAATAATAATGTGTCAGTAATGGGCCATCTTGTCCTAGCCCCAGCAATCAGATAAGAAAAAGAAATAGAAGGAATCCAAATTGGAAAGAAGTAAAACTGTCACTGTTTGCAGATGACATAATATTAAACATAGAAAATCCTAAAGACACCACCAAGAAACTAATAGAGCTTATCAGTGGATTTGGCAAAGTTGCAGGATAAAATTAATATACATAAATGTGTTGTATTTCTATATACTAAAAACAAACTATCAGAAAAAGAAATTAAGAAAATAATTCCATTTATAATCACATCAAAAAGAATAAATACCTAGGAATAAATCTAATTATGGAGGTAAAACACCTGTACTCAGAAAACTATAAGACATTGGTTAAAGAAACTGAAGATGTACAGATAGAAGGATCTACTGTATTCATGAATTGGAAAAATAATATTGTTAAAATGACCATACTACCCAAAGCAATCTAAAGAGTCAATAAAATCCCTATCAAAATATTAATACCAATGGCATATTTCACAGAGTTTGTATGGAAGCACAAAAGACTCTGAATGATAAAAACAACCTCAAGAAAGAAGAACAAAGCTGAAGGTATCATGCTCCCTGATTGTGAACTATACTACAGAGCTACAGTAATCAAACAATATGGTACTGGCAAAAAAAAAAAAAAACCAAGCAGACACACAGCTCTATGGAACAAAACAAAGAGTGCAGAAATGAACCCACACTTAAATGGGCAATTAATCTATGACAAAGGAGGCAAAAAAATACAATGAGGGAAAGGCAGCTGCTTTAATAAATGCTGTTGGAAAAACTAGACACTTACATGAAAAAGAGTCAAACTAGCCTATTTCGGAGAAGGCAATGGGAACCCACTCCAGTACTCTTGCCTGGAAAATCCCATGGATGGAGGAGCCTGGTAGGCTGCAGTCCATGGAGTCATGAAGAGTTGGACACAACTGAGCGACTTCCCTTTCACTTTTCACTTTCATGCATTGGAGAAGGAAATGGCAACCCACTCCAGTGTTCTTGCCTGGAGAATCCCAGGGACGGGGGAGCCTGGTGGGCTGCAGTCTATGGGGTTGTACAGAGTCGGACACGACTGAAGTGACTTAGCAGCAGCAGCAGCAGCAGCAGCCTATTTCTCACACCATAACAAAAATTAATTCAAATGGTTTAAAGACTTAAATGCAAGACCTGAAGCCATAAAATTTATGGAAAACACAGGTAGTATGCTCTTTGATATCAGTCTTAGTAATATTTTTTGAAAACGTCTCCTAAAGCAAAGGCGATGAAAGCAAAATAACAAATGGGACTACATCAAACTAAAAAGATTTTGCACTGGGAATCAGTCAGTTCAGTTCAGTTGCTCAGTCATGTCTGACTCTTTGTGACCCCATGAACTGCAGCACACCAGGCCTCCCTGTCCACCACCAACTCCTGGAGTTCACCCAAACCCATGTCCATTGAGTCGGTGATGCCATCCAACCATCTCATCCTCTGTCGTCCCCTTCTCCTCCTGCCCTCAATCTTTCCCAGCATCAGGATCTTTTCAAATGAGTCAGCTCTTCGCATCAGGTG
The DNA here is from genome assembly GCF_019320065.1 of Cervus canadensis. NCBI lineage: Eukaryota > Metazoa > Chordata > Mammalia > Artiodactyla > Cervidae > Cervus > Cervus canadensis. The sequence goes on from NC_057388.1 coordinate 45,052,089, forward strand.
GCCAAATTATTGGAGTTTCAGCTTCAGCATCAGTCCTTCCAATGAATATTCAGGACTGATTTCCTTTAGGATGGACTGGTTGGATCTCCTTGCAGTCCAAGGGACTCTCAAAAGTCTTCCCCAACAGCACAGTTCAAAAGCATCAATTCTTCGGCGCTCAGCTTTCTTCACAGTCCAACTCTCACATCCATACATGCCCACTGGAAAAACCATAGCCTTGACTAGATGGACCTTTGTTGATAAAGTAATGTCTCTGCTTTTCAATATGCTGTCTAGGTTGGTCATAACTTTCCTTCCAAGGAGTAAGCATCTTTTAATTTCATGGCTACAATCACCATCTGCAGTGATTTTGGAGCCCAGAAAAATAAAGTCAGCCACTGTTTCCACTGTTTCCCCATCTACTTACCATGAGGTGATCGGACAGGATGCCATGATCTATCAACACAAGGAGAAGGCTGCTTACTGAATGGGAGAAGATATTTGCAAACTATATATAATGAGGAATCAATATACCAAATATATAAATAGTTCATGCAACTCAACATTAAAAAATAATTAAAAATAGGCAGAGAAACTACACATTTTTCCAAAAACACACAGATGGCCAACAGGCACATGAAATGATGCTCAGTATGACTCATCCTCAAAGAAAAGTAAACCAAAACCACAATGAGCTATCACCTTACAGTTGCCAGAATGACTATTATCAAAAAAGATAACAAAGAACAAGTGTTGGTGATGATATGGAGAAAAAGGAATCCTGCTGTACTGTTGCTGGCAATATAATGGTGCAGCTGCTATGGAAAACAATATAGATACTCCTCAAAAAATTAAAACCAGAATTACATGATCCAGCAATTCTACTCTTGAGTATTAATCCAAAGAAAACAAAAACACTAACTGGAAAAGATATATGCATCCCTATGTTCATTGTTGCATTATTTACAATAGTCAAGATATGGCAGTAGCCTAAGTGTCCCTCAATAGATGATCGCATAAAGTAGGTTGTGGTGTATATATGATCAAATATTAGTCAGCTATAAAAAAAGAATCTTTCCTTTTGTGACAACATACCCTAGAGGATATTATGCTAAGTGAAGTGAGTTAAAAAGGACGACAAAAACAATTTTCCTTATCTGTGAAATCTAAAAAGTAAAACAAATAAACCAACATAACAAAGCAGAAAGAGATTTATAGATACAGAGAACAAGCGGCTGCCAGAGGGTGGGAGGTGAAGGAAGGGGAGAAAAAGGTAAGGAAGATTAAGATATACAAATTTCCAGTTGTAAAACAAATGAGTCACAGGTATGAAGTGTACAGTGTGGCAAATAGAGTCAGTAATTATATCATATGTTTGTATGGTGAAAGATGGCAATTAGATTTATCATGGTGAACATTTTGAAGTGTATAGAAATATTAAATCACTGTTGTGTAACAGGAACTAACATAGTATAGGTCAACTATATTGCAAAAATAAACAAAATGATAGAAAAAAAAAAAATCAGGCTTGTGGTTACAGGAGGTAGGCTGGGGCAAGCCAGAATTGGATAAAGGCAGTCAAAAGCTACAAACTTCTAATTATAAGTTATTTGGGATGTAATGTACACTGTGATAAGTATAATTAACACTGCTGTATATTATATATCAAAGTTATTGAGAGAGTAAATTCTAAGAGTTATCATCACAAGGAAAAATAGCTTTTTATAGTCTTAATTTTCTCTATAAGATGATGCATAAACTTATGAAGTTCACTAAGCTTACTGTGATAATCATTTCATGATGTATGTAAGTCAAATAATTCTGCTGTACACTTAAGTCAAATAATTCTTCTGTACACTTTAAGCTTATACAGTGTGAAAGTGAAAGTCACTCAGTCATGTCTGACTCTTTGCGACCCCATGGACTATACGGTCCATGGAATTCTCCAGGCCAGAATACTGGAGTAGGTAGCCTTTCCCTTCTCCAGGGGAATCTTCCCAACCCAGGGATTGAACCCAGGTCTTTTCTGCATTGCGGGCAGATTCTTTACCAGCTGAGCCACAAGGGAAGCCCAAGAATACTTGAGTGGGTAGCCTATCCCTTCTCCAGCGAATCTTCCCGAACCAGGAATTGAACTGGGGTCTCCTGTATTACAGGCAGATTCTTTATCAACTGAGCTATCGGAGAAACCCCCTAAACTTATACAGTGCTGTAGGTCAATTACATCTCAATGAAACTAGAAGAAAATTTTTCATTTAAAAAATGGGTCCTCCATCAATTATAATAAATGTATTCCTATTAATGCAAGATATTAATAACTGGAGAAACTGAGAGTGGCACAAAATTCTGTACTTTCTATGGAATTTGCCTGTAAACCTAAAACTGGCCTAAAAAACAGCCAATTCTACAAAACCTTGACTTAAAAAAAAGTCTAGGAAAGGAGTGTTTGTGGGTAAGGTGGGGCTTTATAATTGTTAGTCCTCATGTGCTTTTTAAGGTTTTTTTCTTTAATTATGTACACATCACTTGGATTAAAATGGTTTTAATTTTTTAAAACATGTGTTTACACACCAGGATGGCTACAATGAAAAAGACTAAAGATACCAAGTGTTGGCAAGGATGTGACGTATCTAGGACACTCACATACTGCTATGAAAGCTTGTGTAAATTGGTATAACCACTTTAGAATACTTTGGCCACCTGATGTGAAGAGGTGACTCATTGGAAAAGGCCCTGATACCGTGAAAGATCGAAGGCGGGAGGAGAAAGGGACGACAGAGAATGAGATGCTTGGATGGCATCACCAACTCAATGGACATGAGTTTGAGCAAGCTCCAGGAGATGGTGAAGGACAGGGAGGCCTGGCGTGCTGCAGTCCATGGGGTCCCAAAGAGCTGGACACAACTGAGTGATGAACAACAACTTTAGAAAACTGGTGGCCTCTAGCAAAGCTGATTATTTGCACAGCATGGGTCACAGCAAATTCACTCCTAGGGCATCCATGTATACTCAGTCGCTGAGTTGTATCCAACTCTTTGCAACCCCAAGGACTGTAGCCCACCAGACTCCTCTGTCCATGGGATTTCCCAGGCAAGAATACTGGAGTGGGTTGCTATTTCCTCCTCCAGGGGATCTTCCCAATGCAGGGTGTGTCTCCTGCATCTCCTGTATTGGCAGGCAGATTCTTTTCCACTGAGCCACCTGGGAAGCCTCACTCCAAGACAAATATTGAAAAAAAAAAAAAAAAATTTCACCAAAGGACATGTTTTCTTACATGCACTGAAGTTTTATTCATAATTGCCCTAAATTGAAATCCACCTAAATGCCCATCAAGAGTTGTAAAATATTCACAGTGTAATTCTATACACCAACGAGAATAAATAATTAATAACTACATGCAATAATATGAAGGAATCTCACAAATAATTTTCAGTGGATGAAGCTTGGCATATGACACATAATTCCATGTATATAAAGTCCAAAAACAGATAAAGTTATCTATGCTGTAAGAAGTCAAAATAAAGATTCTCTTGGAGGGGAGATGGTGAGTGATTAAAAGGGACATAGGAGAATCCTCTGAGGGTACTGGCTAGATTTTGTTTTTTTAATCTGAGTGCTGGTTCCCCCGAGTATACTGAATTTATGAAACTGTATCAAGCTGAGCTCATACTTTTCATACATCCACCTTTTAGTATGTGTATTATGCTTCAATAATTTATTTTAATCTGAGAGTTTTGAACTCTAAGCTGCACTTTTTTTTCTAAATTCTTGCCACTAAACATTTAAACAAATAATATGTACTTTAAAAATCCTGTCAGATATATATATATATATACACATATATATATATATAAGTTACTTTCTGTACTTGTAAGAATCTCAGTGTAACATTTCTAAGACTTTCAGAAGCAGAAGTCCATTTTTGAGTCCAACAAAATATTTATTCAAATTTGCTGGGTCAGCCATAGTGTTTGCTGTTGTTATTATCATTACCTTCCAGTTGTTTCTGGATATGTTTATCATGTTTCAGATCATGGTTTAGCATGACATTTACCAAGACAAGTGAGTATGGACACTGAGAATTCATTGCTCTTTATACCAAATCAGCAATCAGACTCTGTTTTGAGCTTCTCACTACTAGATAACTTCCACCTAACACAATTCTTTGTGTCAGCTTCAGAGACCTCAGCTTTTTCACCAAGTTAAAATATGCTCTGTTATTCTTTGTGCTACGAGGAATTAGGTCTACCCTTGTGGCTCAGTCAGTAAAGAATCCACCCACAGTGCGAGACCTGGGTTTGATTCCTGGGTTGGGACGATCCCTGGGACAAGGAAATGGCAACCCAGTCCAGTATTCTTGCCTGGGAAACCCCTTGAATATAGGAGCCTGGTGGGCTACAGTCCATGGGGTCACAAAAGGTCAGATTGCACTTAGTGACTAAACAACAACAAGAAAAAGAATTACAACTAAACTACAGGCTGTAGACCCCAAATGTGCAAATGAGTGAGTGTTTCAAACATGAAGATTTTTTTTACTTTCAGTAATAATTTTTTGCTGTTCAAACATATCATACTCATTTATTTCCTTGAACAACCGAACTATAAACTTCACAGGAGTTTATTCTAATTTAGTTCTGTACATGCAAAGTAACATGGTTCTTAAGCAACCCTTCCTGAACTTATGCCAAGGGAAAACTTAGAGCGGAAATCTGGCAAGTTCTAAGATCAACAACATTAATCTATTACTTTTATAAATTCTCAGATAGTTTAAAACATGTAACAGTGCCTCTGAATTATCTTTCAGAGATATCATGATGATTAAAGAAGACGCCCCAAATTTTGAGAGAGCCTAGGAAAACTCCAACAGTAAAAACTGTTTTGTATTGGGTTGGCCAAAAATCTCGTTCAGGGTTTTCCACATCTTACAGAAAAAATCCTGAACCAATTTTTTGGTCAACCCAGTAAATCAACTTAATCCATACTCTTGCTTCAGAGTTTGTCAGCAGGCTAAAGATATTTTGAGATTCTTCTGTCTTCAATTTAATTCACCCACAAATTACCATCTCAATCTGTCTTTTAGCTTTCCCAGACCACACTCTACTCTTGGGGTGCTAAATTTCCAGGGGATCAATCACTCTCAGCATTTATATTCTCAGCACAGGTATCTCCAATTAATAGCATTTATTAAGAACTGCCTATGTGCCCACCACTAATATCCCCTATCTTTTTTTTTAACTAACCACATATGATACTTAAGGAAGATAAAGCATGGATAGTTTACATAACTTGAGATCTCAAGTTCTAATTATGAGTGGTGAAACCGTAATTCCACTCCAGGCACTGGGATTCACAGTTTACTACACTGTGCTGCTTCTAATTATTGACAGGAACTTCAGGCCACACGGTAGTACTGTGAATCCTGCCCTTGGTAATACTCTACTCCTACCTTCTAGACTAATGAAAATTCTGGCTTTACTCATTCTGTGGAACAGCATTTACTGCTGCTACTCACAAGGAAGCACTTGGACATTCTTTCCTATCATGAAACAATGTGAGCTTTAGACTTTTTATCATCACCACAGGAGGATTTGGGGCCAGGGTTCAAAACTAAATTTTGATGCATCTTTAAAGTCTTTTTATTTATTTATTTTTTTGCTGGCAAATTTTGGTAATGACGAGATTGGCCATGAAATACTATTCCGGAGATTCACTAGATCATCTAAGATGTCCTTTAAAAGAGCCTCAAGACAGCACAAAACACAGATCTCAAAACTGGTAGGAGTCTCAAGTTCATCAAAAAAAGTCAAAATTGATCCCAAGATGCTTTCCAACTCACATACAAACATAAAATCCCATTTCAAAAACTTTCAACATCATTAGAAAAATCAGTCACTGTGTATTCTCTAAAATTTATTTACAATTAATAAGTTAAAAAGCAGAGTACAACCAGATTGCAAATCTTAATCATATGCACATCAAACTGTCCAAGGAAACAATTTAGTTCCATTAACAAACAATTGTCTTCTAAAGTACTTAAGACATAACAGGCTATCAAAAAATGTTTGAAACACACCAATAAAGTAAATATTATGTATATACGTCCACTAAAAACCACCAATTTAAAGAACGCTGTGGCAACCCTTAAAACAACAAAAGGCTTTGAGTTCAGAATTGCTCAGGTTTTTTGTATTCAAATAATTTTAATGTTTCTTTATTGAAGAATTATATAGTACTATCATTTGCATGGAGCTAATAAATAGGTGTCAGCCTATTGTTTCTTTATTGAAGAATTATATAGTACTATCATTTGCATGGAGCAAATCAATAGGTGTCAGCCACCAGCTTAGTTATACAAGTCCAACAGGGTACTCAAACTTCGACAAAATAAATACACACCACAACAGCGACACTTTGCACTATCAACAACGGAGCTTGCCCTCAACAATCATGACATTACTGGTTTCAGGAAGGAAAATTAAGTTGTTGGTTGACAAGAGAGGATAAAAATGACATCAGAAAGATTCAAAGGTTAGCTGAGGTGACAGTCACCACATTTAGGCACTCAAGAGTTAAAAAGGAAATAAAAGCATAGTGAGGTGATCAACTTCCTCCTAGCTTCTCCCTCTACTTGTGCCATATGAGATATAAGATAATCTTATAAGAGAAAGAATCAAGTCATGAGATTTCTTTAAAAAACTATATACAAGCTAAACTACAGACTCAGAAGACAGAAAATGGATGCCTCACCGTAAAGGCCACCTTGCCAAGTTTCTTTTCACATTCTGCCCAGTGTACCCACAAAATACTTTCACTTTCCTATTAATATACTAGCCAACTATATTAGTTGCTTCTTCACATTTTAGGAGTTGTAACGTAGGCTTTGCTAAAGACCACTTGGCAAAAATAAAGACTTTTTTGACCCCTATTTCACAAACTAGAAATGGTACGATTTTTAAACAGACCAGATAAAGAACAGATTGAATTCAAGATGGGCAATCGATCCAAACTGAAATCAGACAGCCCAGATAATCCGAAGATGCATTCATGCTAGTTCAAGTGCACTGAAGTAACAAGGCATGAGGGGAAAATGTTAAGAACCTCAGTTAAAATAAAACACATGGTGTCAATGGTCGTTTCAGTTTTGTGCTGAGCAGTTATCCTCCCAGCTAAGTTTAATTTCAAAACCCTCCGGGAAACTATCTGGATAAGCTGTATGTTGAAATTACATTCTAATATGGCCATTGAATTTGTTTTTTAATTATTATAAAACTATATACAATAGTAAGTGGTACGTACCAATACATAGTTTTTTCTTAGGGAGGGGCTAGTTAACTGAAAAGAAAAAAAAAAAAATGAACAATTTGGGAGTGGGGGAAGGGAGAAAAACCTATGTATCTGAAATACAACTGCCATTGGAAGCTAATAACCAAAAGAATATATATAAGCTTCCTATCACAGAGATCAAATGTAACACTCTCCATCATCTAAGTAATGATTCATTTTTATTTACTCATGTGACAGTGTTTGTTACAACGCATTATTGAGTAGTGAATAAAAGAATATGAGGCATACTGGGAAACTGGCATCAAGTCATGTATTTATAATATATATATATAATTTTTTTTTTACAAAACAAGAACACTGAAATTAAAGTCACAAAACTCCTACTTATGTACTATTAAACTTGAAAAATTCAATTCAGAAAGCTATGCCATTTGAAATCTAAGAACACAAGAGTCAAAATTGCAACTCTTACTATTCTCCTAAGAAGCTGCCAAGCAGAGACAAATCTTAATATTGAGGACTTCCTATGTTAAGTTCCAGCCAGTGTAAGTAGTTTCATGGCAGAATACTTAAATTTGAAAAACTGTGGTACAAAAACACCACTTGACCCTTTAGATATTGCAGTAAAATCTGGCTGTGGCACCACTGGCTAAAAACCATTATTAAGTCTTGCTGCCACCAATGACCAAAGGCACTTGGATAATCAAGAATTCCACTCTGGGCCATATGGTATAAATGCTATTACAAAAGTGTATAAGAAGGGTCAATACTCAGTGTGAATCGCCCGTTGGCTTCCTGTGGTCTTCAGCTGTCAACAAAGACAGGTAAATGCAAACATAATTATGAATGGAATTAAGATAAAAAAGGATACTCGTGGAAGAAAAAAGACAAATGTCACGATGTCTATAAAGGTGATGGGTATTAGTCGGGGCACTTTCTGCTATTCAACACAAAGTAGAGAAAGATCTATTTTGCCCAGAGTAACTGCAACAAGTTATTTGATAGCAAGAAATGCCCCCACCCCTCTAAAGAGCTACTAGTTCTGAGAACTCTAATGGGTATTCTGTTTACCATTTTAATCACCAGGTTTACACACATTCATTTCTCCTACGTGGCTCCCAATTTAAAATAGGTTACCTTTGAACTTCTCCTGGATTTGTATGTTAGACCAGTACAAAGAGGCCAAACCATTTCCAATAGGATTCCATCCATCTCTTTAACCAACACCAGTTCTTTGTAACTCATTTTTTCTTTATCACAAGCCATGTGGTTTCAACGTACTTTTTTATTTAATCAAAAAGAATTTAACAAATCAACTTTTCCTAAACAGAACTTTATATGAGTTTCTACCATTTTCTTTAGGAGCTCAGTAAATATAAACATTAAATCTCAATATAAAATCTTTAGAAACACCTCAAAAATGTTGAAATAGTTGTACTTTGCATCTCTTTGTTTGTAATCACTGAGCCCATGGCATTCAAATCATACAAATCCTTGCACTCTTAACATTAAGTCATAAGCTTGAAAAATATCCTTGGTCAAAGCTTTGGAATCCGGTTAAAATTAGGAAACGAGTGGGATTCAGAATACCCTGAGCACAAACGGGTGCAACAGCACAAAACAGGTTCGATCTATCGTCCAGACAGGTTCGATCTTTCGTCCAGAAAGAGGGGTGGCAGTTGAAAAGAAAAAAAATGGGGGTAGGGGGTGGGAAGGAGTTCGGGATAGAAGAGCGGGGTGAAAAGCAAGTAGATTCTGGCTTTATTACACAAGCACGAAACCAAATTCCTTTGGAAAAAATAACGACTTCTTCGGAGGACTTCCAGACCAGTGAGGTAGAGTCCAAAGGGAGGAAACGGATCTGCCCCTTCAGTCCTGGAGACGTCTCAGTCCGGGGTACGGAAGCAAAGGGCCCTCCCCCCTCCCCCCGCGGGTCCCGCGGTCTCCTCTGCTGCCCGGCACTGGGAGGGGGTGGAGGGCGCACCTGCCCCGGAGTTCCAGACGGCGGTGCCGCGGGCCCGGGAACACCATCCGGTGACTTCTTCGCCCGTAAAGTGCATGAGGGGACGGGGTCCTGGCCGGATCTGTAAACACTCGACTGACACTTGTCCATCCCTCCGGGCGGGAGCTCCGTCCCCGGCTGGGAGGGTGACGCGGGCTGCGCGTCACGCCCGGGGCACCGGGAAGCGGCGGAGCCTCACCACGGGTTCCAGGTTCACTCGCAGGACTTGGCGCGCTCTACGCCGTGCCGCCGCCAGGCTGCGCTCGCCCCACACGTCGCCGCCGACGCGGATGGTGGGGAAGGTGGTCAGCGTCGGGGTGGCCGCCCTCCAGATCTCCTCCAGGGTGCGGCCCCCGAAGCAGGGCTCCGGGGCCGCGGGCTTGACGGGGCAGCTCTCCTCGGGGACCGGCGGCGGGGGCGGCGGCAGCTTCCTCCGGCGGGCGGCTGGCGCCCGGGCTCCGCGGCGCCTCCTCCTGGCCGCCGCGCTCGGGGCCGGCCTGCGCGTCGGGCCGCGGGCGGCGGGGCCCCTCGGGGGGTCGGGGACGAGGGCCCGGCAAGAGGAGTAGCCGTAGACGTCCTTGCTGCGCAGGATGTGCGGGGAGAACTGGTGCTTGAGGCTGCAGAGGAAGCTCCAGAGCTCCGCGTCCGAGCTCATGAACTCCGTGCTGCGGGGCATGAACAGCTTGAAGGCGTCGCCCAGTGCCTTGGTGCTGTCGGCCAGCGACAGTTGCGACCGCGAGTACACCACCTTCTCCTCCCGCGCCTCCAGACCGGCCCCTCCTCCCGCCCTAAAGCCGCCGCCCCGGGCGGCCGCGGCCGGGGCCGCCGGGGGCCGGCGCCGCCGCCTCTTCACGCTGCGCCGCATCGGAGGCCGCTCGGGGCCGCCCGCGCTCGCCGGGTCCCGCCGCCGCCGTCCCCGCCCGTGTTTGGCTCCGCGGCGGCGGCCGCTGCTGGCACCTCCCGCCCGGCGCGTCTCTCGCTACTTTTCTCGCCTCCGCCGCCCCTCCCCCTCCGAGGGCGGAGGACGCGGGTGAAGATCCTGCTGCCCGGTACAAGATGGCGGCCGGCGCCCACCCCTGGGCTTTGTCATTGGACGGCGCCTCGCCCCCCTGGTTTCTCTTTCTTCTCCTCTCTTGCCTCCTTTCGCCCTCTGCCTTTCTTTAAATGTGCCCGCCTTTGGCCCCTCCTACTGCAGCCCCGACTCCACCCATTGGGTGCTCTCAGAAGAGGGCGGGGACTAATGGGGGAGAGGCCAGTTCCTGGAAGATGGTGCTGGGGTGGGTGATGGTGGCTCTTGAACACGCGTCAACAGTTGGGTGGGTATATGGGGAGGGTGCCTTGTCTAGAGTAAGGGGTGGACATCAGTTCCACTTTGGGGGGAGTCACTCTACTCTCGGAATGAGTGGATGTGCATTTATGGATTGAGCTGGGAGGTCTACCAGCCTGAATAACAAAGGGAGACCTACCCAAAGGCTGTAGTTTGTATCACAGAAAGGGAAATTGGGTGTAAGTCTAGAGGGAATGGGCCTTCCTCAATTCTCTTCTGAACCTCCAGAGGCCTCTTTTGCATCTTCATCCAACTCTTCCCCACTTTGACCCCAATCCATGTCAAGCAACATGGTAGTAATCCAGAATCATTCAGATAATACGGATGCTGTCAGTAGCATGGTCTCCTTCTAGACAATGGAACCATGTTCACATTAGGAGATGCTCTGTTTATCAGGAAAGTAAAGCCTGTTATACCCATAGAACTTTGCTCAAGTTGATCAAAGATCAATTACAACAAAGCCATTCTCCTTACAGAAAATATAATTTTTAAATATACAGTTGATTTTAAATGAGTGCACTTCACCTTTCATTTAGTTTTAGTATGTCCCTTTGCAGTACTATCTCTAGCGCAGAGAAAGGATGCAGTTTCACAATCAAAAGGTTTCTGTTGAAAAGAACAGGTTGTTAAAACCCCATCACCTTTTGTACTTGAGAGGAGGGGATTGAATGTTTATAGAGTAATGCACAATCTTCTGTCATTTTCTATCCTCAGTACTTAGTTCAGCACCTGTCAGACAGTGGGCACTCTATTTCTGTTGAGTGAACCAATGAAAAACATAATGATGTGAGAAGCATATATTCAAATTGCTAAGAACAGGACAATTTCCCATTTTACGTTTCAGGTTTATCTTAACTCCATTAAAGTTTTAAGGTTAAAAAAAAAATCTCCTAATACTTAGAACTGTGAGGTAGACGCAAATTTTACCCCTGAGTGAGCACTTCATCTTGCAGTAGAAAACTGATAGAGCAGAGTTTTGTGATTCACACATAGCTGCTATTGGTTCCCTCAAATATTTGAGCTAAAAGACACCTAGTTCAATATCCTTATTTCATGGATGAGGAAATTTGGATCCACAGAGGTTGGGTAATAAGGCTTCTTGATTGTAGGACTAGGACTATAGTTTAGGTCTTTGGATTCCTAATCTTAGTGTTCTTTATATTTCACTGGAGATTTTACAAATTGTGCTGCTCAGACTCAAAGAGGTTCAGTAGAAAATGCCTTCTGTAAGAGTGGAGTGACCAAGGAAAAGAGCTGTTCACCTGATTCCACTTCCGGCTGCTCCCAGAATTGAGCGTTTTTAACCTGTCCAGTATACTGGACTTATAGATTATATTTTCTTAGAACCAGATTTTGTTTAACTTCAATAAAAAATAAAACAAAAATATTTTGAAAGTTGCTTCTCTGTACCAGAGCATCCTGTCCATGCACTGGGTTTATGTGAAAACCAAGCTTCCTACCAGAGGACCAGTTCTCAGCCTACCTAAATCATGGTAAGTTTCTGAAGAGAAAATCAGTTTCCTAGAAAAGCATATCCTGATCTCAGAACAAGATTATGGAGCCAGTTATCAGCTTCCTAAGTCCTTATAAAGAAATGATATTACAACTCTTTGCATCACAATTAGTTCTGTTGGTAATTTTGGGAACACATACTAATGTGAAATTTGTATAACTTCCAATGGAATGCCCCTGCAAGACAGACATAGAAAATCTCATAGAGTAAGCCAGCAGAATGGTAAAGGGGCTTCATACTGAAAGAAAAATAAGGATTTATATACTCCTAGCTTCTCGTCTTGATATTTCTTCCCTTTCATGTTAATCCTGTTTTAAGTACTTAGGGTTCTTAAGTATGGAAAGGCTTAGGGTCGTTTGCTACATAAATATACCAGACATCTATACAAACTTACAGAATTGATTTCGATTGAAAGGATAAATCTTATGAGACTATTCTCATACTAAGGAAACATAGGTCTCAACAAATTGCAGAGCATTCAAAAGTTCATTTTATAATACATACTCATTTAATTTACTTAAACCAAACAATATCTTTGTGAAATATTTTTAGGAATTAACATCATGTCAAGTGCTTAAATTATTGTATAATTTTAAATTTGGCATTGTTTGATTTCTCTGTTTCTTATTTTTACATTTCTTCCTGCTTCCACCTTTTGATTAGCTTAAATAGTCCTACAAATGGTACTTACCATTCTCCAGAAGTGAGTAACATTTACACATAATTTTTTCTTTTAGTTCCTGAGACTCTCCTAAGACACTACAAAGTTTTTGGAAAGTTAAAATTAAATTTATTTAATCTTATTGCAAATTAAAATCTTGTTCTTGAGGAAACACTGTTTAAAATGCTGAGTTTATTTCTTTACCTCTCAAGGAGAATGATGCGTCCTTCCTATATCTGATAGTGGTGAATAATAAGAACAAACTGAACAAAAAATTAGCTATGTGTGTATATTTCTGAATTTATGCAGTTTAAAATGTAGTTTATAATTTATGTAGTTTAAAAATGAAACTGAAAAGAATAAAGTGATTAGAGAAATTAAAAATAACATATATCTCTTTGCTATCCAGAACTTGTGCTATAAGATTCTACTTCTATAAAATAATTTGCTTCTTACAAAGTGGCCAAAAAATTTAAAAGTATCTGTAAATGGCTGGGAGCATCCACTCTGGAATCAAATAGACTTGGAACCAAACAGATCTTTATAACATAATATCCTTAGATATTTAAAAAATCTTTCTGAGCCTATTTCTTCATTTATAAAATGGGTGTAATCTCTGCTTCAATAGATTATGTTGAGGATTGAAGGAGCAAATATGAGTAAAACTTGTACTAGAGTGTCTGGATCATAGTAGGCATCCGATAAATAATAGTTATCATTATTTGTCTTATCTAATTATGAGGATTTTGTTTGGTTTAGCCTACATATTCCAAATCCTACATTACAGTGGGAGTCTATAGATTTCTTAAGTAATAGATGAGGGGAAAAGAAAAATGTTACAGCAAGAAGGAAATTTAGAGATCATCTAATGGGTCCAACACTCTTAATTCAGATGAGAATATTAAGATGCCAAGAGAGCTGCCAAAGTTTACACAGCCGAATGGTGGAATACTCTGAACTAGAACCTAGGTCTCTAACTGTTAATCCAAAGTTGTTTCTAACAACTCTGGTATTTAATCCAAGGAGATAGCATTAATTTGTAGTCCAAATGAAATTACATAGAACATGATTCATCAATTTCAGCCTTTTCATTAAAATAATTATGAAGTACTGTAGATTTTTCTATAAAAGTTACCTCAAACCTCTGATATGCTCCTGTGTGTGTGTGTGTTAGTCACTCAGTCGTGTCCAACTCCCTGTGACCCCATGGACTGTATTTAGCCTGCCAGGCTCCTCTGTCCATAGGATTCTCCAGGCAAGAATACTGGAGTAGATTGCCATTCCCTTCTCCAGAGGATCTTCCTAATCCAGGGATCGAACCCTGGTCTCCATTGCAGGCAGATTCTTTACCATTTGCTACAGGGAAGTCAAACTGTCTAATTTAAAATACACAAAATACACATATAAACTGAGAGGCCAGGACTTCCACTTCCAAGAAAATAAATTACATGTACTTTCCCTATTCCTCCTGCTACTTTCAGTTTAAAACCCTGGGCATTATATATAAAAGGAACATAAGAAGACTGAAGAATGGAGAGGAGAAAGCCAGTCTAAGGATTTCAGAACCCAAAGAACAACACATTAGTGAGTTCCCTGGGTTTTCTTTTTTCTCTTTTCTGCACATACCTTAGACTGGGTGCTGGAGAAGTCAGCAACCAAGAAACACCAACAGACATAAAAGTGCTGACAAGATCATGTTCTCTCTAACTTTACAACCAAGAAAGGCATAACCTACCAAGACAAAAACTTTCAGAAAATTATCAATCTACCACAGCAAAATAGCACCAAAAAACAAACAAACAACTATGGCTTCTACCCTCTCCAGGCTATAAGTTGGCACTCCACCACCCTCACTGGAGTAGTGTCAGAGAAGGTCAAGTAGAGACTCATCAATCTCATCCCTGCTGGGCAAGAGAGAAGCTATTCTCTTCTAAAATGTCAGTGCAGACCATGTGGGGAGCAATAATAAGACACTCCTAGTCCTCTCAGTAGAGGTCTAGTAACCAGCTAGCATTCCCACCCCCACCAAATAACAATGAGGCAGAGTGGGAAACTTGGACTTATACTCGGCAATAGTGAGGCAGCATCCCTTCCTTTCCTTTCTGTAAAAATGTCAAAGGAAACCGGCTAAAAACAGATGGTTTAAATAATATCCAGAGTCTCATAACATAATAGCCAAAATGTCTAGATTGCAACTGAAAGTCACCTAATGCTGAGAACCAAGAAGATCTCAAATTGAATAAAAAGGGATCATCAATAAATGTCAACACTAAGATGAGAAAGATGTCAGTATTTTATAGCAAATATTTTAAAATAGCCATTATAAAGACATTTTAACAAGTAGTTATGAACACACTTGAAACAAATGAAAAAGAGTTGCTGTGAAGAAATAAAACATCTCAGCAAAGAAACAGGAGATATAAAGAGGAACCAACATGGAAATTTTAGAACTAAAAAATACAATGATTGAAATATAAAAAATTTAGAGAATGGTCTCAACAGCAGAATGGAGAAAAAAATCAGTAAACTTAAAGATAAAACAATAGATTTAATCCCATCTGAAAAAAAGAGAGGAAATATACTAAGAAATCAGAACAGAGCCACAAGGACCTATGGGACTATAAGATCTATTATTAGTGTCATCAGAGGACTGGAAGGAGAGGAGAAAGAAGGCTGAGCTGAAAAAGTACTTGAAATAATGGCTGAAAAATGTTCCAAATTTGGCAACAGACATAAATCTATAGATTTAAGAAGCTGAACACGCCTAAGCAAGATACACCCAAAGAAATCCACATCAAAACAAATCATTGTCAAACATCTGAAAACTAAAACCAAAAAGAAGTCTTGAAAGTAGCAAGATAAAAAGTACACCTTACAGATGAAGGAAAACTATTTGAATAGCAATAGATATTCTCACTAGAAACCATAGGTATCAGAAGTAGCTCAACATTTTTCAAGCCCTAAAAGAAAAGAGCTGTCAGCCCAGATTTCTATATCCAGTGAAAATATCCTTCAATAATGAAGAAGAAATCAAGACATTCACAAATAAAGGAAAACTAAGAGACTCTGTCGCCAGCAGATCTACCTAAAAGAATGGCTAATGGAAGTTCTCTGAACAAAAAGAAAACAATAAAATGAGGAAAGCTGGGACATTGGGAAGGAAGGAAGAACAGAGTAAGCAAAAAATGAGTAAGTATAACTTCCCTTTTCAAAATTATGTTTGATGATTAATATGAACTGAATGTTTGTGTCCTCCTGCCAAATTCATTTGTTGAAGCCCTAAGCCTCATTGTGGAGTTGCTGAAGATTAAATAAAGGTCATAAAGGTGGAGTCCTATTTTGATAGGGCTGGTATCCTTATGAGAAGAGAAAGAGACTCCAGGGTGCTGTCTCTCTCTCTAACATGTGAGAATATAGAGAGAAGGATACTATCTGCAAGCCAGGAAGTGGGCTGTCACCAGGACTAAACCAGCTGGCACCTTGATCTGGGACTTCTCAGCCTCCAGAACCATGAGAAAGTAAATTTCTGTTGTTGAAGCCACACTGTTTGTGGTATTTTGCTATGGCAGCCCAAGCGGACTAACACAATGGTTGAAATAAATATTATAACACTAATGCATGCATTAAGTATATATGTAAAGGAAATATTTAAGACACATATATTAGAAATGGAGAATAAAGGGACATAAGGGAGATAAAATGGAACTCGTACTTCACTGTAACTCATAAAATGACATGAGTTGCCTGGGATAAGTTATGTTTATATAGGATAATACCTAGAGCATTCACTAAAAAATATAAAAAGAGACATACTTAAAAATAATATAGGTAAATAAAAATAGAATTCTAAAAAAATGTTTAAGTGACCCACAGGAAGGCAGGAAAAGAAAATAAATGAAAAATAGAAAACAGAAAATGAAATAAAATGAAAGGCTAAGTCTACAACATAAAATTAATATAATAGTAGTTACTTATAAATGATTAATCAAATCAGCAATTGACCAGATGGGAAACAGACTAAGAAATAGATCAGACTTGAAATTAGCTCAGTTCAGTTCATTTCAGTTCAGTCAGTTGTGTCCGACTCTTTGCAACCCTATGGACTGCAGCACGCCAGGCCTCCCTGTCCATCACCAGCTCCCAGAGCTTACTCAAACTCATGTCCATTGAGTCGGTGATGCCATCCAACAATTTCATCCTCTGTTGTCCCCTTCTCCTCCTGTCTTCAATCTTTCCCAGCATCAGGGTCTTTTCCAGGGAGTCAGTTCTTCACATCAAGTGGCCAAAGTAATGGAGTTTCAGCTTCAGCATCAGTCCTTCCAATGAATATTCAGGACTGATTTCCTTTAGGATGGACTGATTGGATCTCCTTGCAGTCCAAGGGACTCTCTCAAGAGTCTTCTCCAACACCACAGTTCAAAAGCATCAATTCTTCAGCGCTCAGCTTTCTTTATAGTCCAATTCTCACATCCATACATGATACTGGAAAAAACATAGCTTTGACAAGACGGACCTTTGTTAGCAAAGTAATGCCTCTGTTTTTTAATATGCTGCCTAGGTTGGTCATAACTTTTCTTCCAAGGAGCAAGCATCTTTTAATTTCAGGGCTGTGGTCACCATCTGCAGTGATTTTGGAACCCAAAAAATCAATTCTGTCACTGTTTCCATTGCTTCTCCATCTATTTGCCATGAGGTGGTGGGACCAGATGCCATGATTTTAGTTTTCTGAATGTTGAGTTTTAAGCCAATTTTTTCACTCTCGTCTTTCACTTTCATCAAGAGGCTCTTTAGTTCTTCTTTGCTTTCTGCCATAAGGGTGGTGTCACCTGCATATCTGAGGTTATTGATATTTCTCCTGGTTCTTTGTTCCTCAGGTCCAGTTAAAAGATTTTTCTTATATTTAATTAAAATCTCTTCTATCATTTACCCATTGTCTGTATTCATAGAACCCATCTGGAAAACTAAGTTTTTGATGGTCAAAACTGCAAGGTAAGCAACTTCTTCATACTGTTAATTCATATTAAATTTAAAGTCAAATAAAAACCTTAATATTTTCCCCATATGAACTTTTCCAAAATCATGTATGCCTCTACCGTACAGTACTGTACATGGAAGACTTTATATTTATCTTTGTTCAGTTTCCTTTTGTTAATGTCAGTCCAACATTCTTACTTACCTACTGTGATACTTTTGAATCTGGATTCCGTCACGTCTGATTTTGATGAATCCTTTCAGTAAACTAAACAAGCACGCTTCCACGTTAAACCAAGTCATCAATGACATAATCAACTAGCACAGATTTGATGAAAGACCTATGTCACTCTACTGGAAACTTGTTCATGCTGGTACATGTTCACTCTTTGGACATGATTGGTTCATTAGCCTCAAGCCTGCCTTATATTATCATTACCCAGCTCATGCTCTCTTAATGTTATAAAAATATTGTCATGTTTTTGTTGAAATCAAAATATGCTATGTTGAAATCAAAATATACTGTAGGCCTTTCCAAAATCTACTAAAACTGATATCCCTATCAAAAGTGAAATAAAGTCATCACATTTTTTATAATCTCTGTTTGATGTCAACTGAAGATACCCACTTGCCCTATTCATTTTCTTGATAATTTTGGAGCTCAGCTGTAATTATAAGGAAAGATAAGTAGCCAGTTTGAGACTATTAGCATCAGATTGGAAAAATATTAACATATTGAACCAAAAATGGGAAAAAGACAACTAAATAAAATAAATAACTAAATGAGTAAGAGTCAACAAACTAGTACCATAACTTTAAAAACAATATTGCCATTTGGACACAAAAGTAGGATGCATACATAGACATGTAAAATTCTAGAATCACAAAGTAATTTTTATAATCTTCTTAATATCGCTTAGATTAATCTCAACACACAGTTCCAATCCCACTCCTTTAACACTGAGAAATCTTCAGTGAATCTCCATTGCCTACCAAATTAAGAATAAATTCTGTAGCCTGATATTCAAAAAGTTTCAAATTATGACCCTAACCTACATTGAAGCCTTATTTTGCCTAGACAAAAACAAAACGTCCTGCCAAACTTCACCATAATGTATTTCTAGAATGTCTGTTCATTCAACCATTCAAATAATTTCTCTAGAGCCTACTATACACCAAGCCAAGTGCTGGCAATAAACCATAAGCAGTATCCGGAACCTGTCTCTTGATGCTTATAGGTTAGGGTTATTAGTTTCCTATTGCTGCTGTAACAAATTACCACAAACTTGGTGACTTAAGACAACACAAATGTATTATATTACAGTTTTAGAGGTCTGCAGTTTGACACTGGATTAACTAGGCTAAAACCAAGTTGTAAGCAGGACTTCATTCCTTCCTGGAGGTTCTAAGGGCAAATCCATTTCCTTTTCTTTTCCAGCTTCTTGAAGCCATCCATATTCTTTGGTCTTTTCTCTGGTCTTTTCTCCATCTTCAAAGGCAGCAATATTAAACACATGTGACCATTCTTCAAAAGTTATATTTCCTACTGACTCTTGATGCTTCTGCTTACTTTTTGAACTAAGATCCCTTACAATTACACTGGGTTTCCAGGGGTAATCCAGGATAATCTCTATTTTAAAGTCAGCTGATTAACAAACTTAATACCATCTACCGTACAGTTGTGTTTATTTCACCTACTAGTAAGGCTGTGCTCACGAACCTTCAAGTTAAGCTTCAGCAGTATGTGAACTAAGAACTTCCAGATGTACAAGTTGGGTTTAGAAAAGGCAGAGGAACCAGAGATCAAATTGCTGACATTCTTTGGATCATAGAGAAAGCAAGGGAATTTCAGGAAAACATTTACTTCTGCTTCATTGACTATGCTAAAGACGTTAACTGTGTGGATCACAACAAACTGTGGAAAATTCTTAAAGAGATGGGAATACCAGACCACCTTACCTGTCTCCTGAGAAACCTATATGCAAGTCAAGAAGCAATAGCTAGAACCTTACGTGGAACAACTGACCAGTTCAAAATTGGGAAAGGAGTATGACAAGGCTGTATATTGTCATACTGTTTTTTTAATTTACATGCAGAGTACATCATGCAAAATGCTGAGCTGGATGAATCACAGGCTGGAATCAAGATTGCTGGGAAAAATATCAACAACCTCAGATATTCAATTGATACCACTCTAATGATGGAAGGCGAAGATGAACTAAAGAGACTCTTGATATCAGAAGGTGAAAGAGGAGAGTGAAAAAGCTGGCTTAAAACTCACCATTCAAAAATGAAGGTCATAGCATCTGGTCCCATTACTTCATGACAAATAGAAGGGGAAAAAATGGAATCCAGTTACAAATTTTATTTTCCTCAGCTCCAAAATCACTATGGATGATGACTGCAGCCATGACATTAAAAGATGCTTGTTCCTCGGAAAGAAAGCTGTGACAAACCTAAACAGCACATTAAAAAGAAGAAACATCACTTTACTGACAAAAGTCCATGTAGTCAAAGCTATGGTTTTTCCAGTAGTCATGCATGGATGTGAAAATTGGACCATGAAGAAGACTGAGCACCAAAGAATTGATGCTTTTGAACTGTGGTGCTGTGGAAGGCTCTTCAGAGTCCCTTGGACTGCAAGGAGATCAAATTGGTCAATCCTAACGGAAATCAACCCTGAATATTTACTGGAAGGACTGATAATGAAGCTGAAGCTCCAATACTTTGGCTACCAGGTGGGAAGAGCCGACTCACTGGAAAAGACCCTGATGCTGGGAAAGACTGAAGGCAAACGGAGAAGAGGGTAACAGAGAATGGGATGCATAGATAGCATCACTTACTCAATGGACATGAATTTGAGCAAACTCTGGGAGATAATGAAGTACAGGGGAGCCTGGCAGGCTGCAGTCTTTGAGGTTGAAAAGAGTCAGATACAACCTAGTGACTGAACAACAATTCCATCTGCAACCTTAATTCCCCTTTTTCATGTAAACTAACACACCTTCACATTCCAAAGACTAAATGTGAACATCTTTGGGGAACCATTATTTTGCCTGCAGAATTATAGGTTTAACTAGTAATAGCACAATTTTAACATAAACTGGATATTCATATTCTATGCCAGACCCCATGTTAACCATGTCACAGGAATCACTTCATTTAATATTTATAACAGTCCCATGAGGTAAATACTGTTCTATCTGCCCCACTTTACAAATGAGCAAACTGGGACTATTCTTTCCCATCTACTTTTCCACTCATTTCTCCCATCTTCCTCTTTGCAAATCTTATCCATCCTTTGAGGTTCCTAGCAAATGCCATATTATCCCCTATGTTCTCTCTTCCTTCTCTGAAGTCTGTGTCATTTTGCTTTCATCTTCCACACTTTGCCATCCATATCTATATTCCACTTTAAACTTGCCTCCAGGAGAATCATTGTTACTAAGCAGAATGTATTGTCTCTCTCAGTTGTGATGGGACAGAAGAAAAGTTGCAAACCATCTAGATTATAAACTCCTTCACAGCAAGACACATGGAAAGGGAAAAATATTGAAGATGCATCTTACTCATCTTTCTATTTGTCATATTTGTCACATATATAGCAATAACTCCTTAATATTTTGCTCTGCACATAGTACTTTATAGTTTAAAAAAATACTTTATCTGATTGGATCCTCAAAGAGCCAAGTCAGTGAAACAAGAAAAGAATGTTATTATACTCATTTTATGGAGGAGGAAATGAAGCCCAGTAAGGGTCACTGATGTGCTCAAGGTGAAAATGATAAAGCTGGATCCTGAAACAAAGGTTTCTGATTCAAAGACCAGTATTCTTTTCAATACTGTTTCTCCTTACTCATGGTTTTTAAAAAAACACTCAACGATTATTTTTAAACAAATCTTTTTAAATATTATAGAATGATTTATGGCTATCTTTACAACTTCACCCTTTATGTTCTCATTTTGTTCTAATTTTATCATTTGGTGACATGAACCAACTAGATAATCCATTAAGATGACATTAAGTTCTAAAATTCATTGAACAAAAGGGATAGAAAATAAAGGCCTTTTAAAAAATGATTAGACACAGAAAGTTCAACAAGTGGTTCTCAGTCAGTTAGGAAGCCAAGCCCAGGCAGCTGAGGCAGTGACCCAGGTCCTATGTTAAGTGCATCCTGTGTAGGAAGAGCCCCAGCCCAAGTGAACACTGGACAACCCCAAGGCAAGGGTTCCCACAGCAATGATCTCCTTCCGGTAGTTTCCACCACATCCCAGCCTGGGCACACAGTTGGTGGAGAATTCTCAGGGGATAAAATTTGTTATGATTATGAAAAAGAAAGGGAGAAGTTAGCTTAGATCCCAGTTTGTGACCCTTTGTAAGAGCTACCAAGAACCTTAAGGTGGAAGCTGCCTTAGACACTGCATATTTGCCTGCCACTCAATGGTGAATTCCTGCTACCAAAAAAGAAAAAGCACTGACCCCTCTGTTAGTCTCTTCACCATACAAGAACCTGTGCTTCTCAGCCAAATTCGCTTCCTCTGACAGAGGAACTTTTATTGGCCGTTCACCAAGAGGGAGGTCCACAGAAGCCTTCACTAAGAGACTTGTTTTTACTACTTTACCATCATAATAAACACTTTATCCAATCTAACCAACATCTGAGGAATATGACACATTACTTGTCCTTTCTGCTTTGTGCTCTAGAGTGGGAAGCCATGATGCTTCAACTTTTTGTAACCCTCTTGCAACTGGGAGGCAAAAATCCTGGGGATGAAATTTAAGCTGAGAATGGGGGTGAGGGGTGGGGGCTGGGAACAAGAGCCTATATTCTCAACCATATTGTTGAACCATCAAATCAACCCCAACATTGCTCATTTCCAGACATCTAGTTAAGGAATCAGTAAATGTCTGTATAACTTAAGCTATTATTACTTGAAGTCAAACACATCCTAAATGATACAGACACCAGGTGATTGTGAAATGCACTGCACACCCCTTTCACAGATGCTCCCTAATCCCCCTGCCCCCACTGACTACCAATGTTAGGGACTGTGCCAAAGCTCTTTGAGATTTCAAAATATATGGAAATTACCCTCCTGAGACATTCCCCCCACATTCAAGTAGAAATTCATAATAAATAATCACTGTCTCAAGCTAAACACAATTAATTTACAAAAATATGTTGAAGAAGAAAAGACCAAAGACCACAGCATTATGTCATTTGTAAAATATTTCCACTTAAATTATTGAACTCTTAGTTTAAAAGATCTGCAGCTAGATTTGCTGAAACTGCTTTCTCCAAATTGTGGTGAGCAAAACATTTCTACTATCTTGTCAACCCGCCCCCACCCTCTGTCCAGAACCTAGATTATATCTCAATGACTCTTCCCTTCCATACAGACAGAGGATTAAGGATCCTCTCCCAGACGGTTTTTCCAGCTTCTATTGCACTGTTGCACTGTCCTCACCAAGGATTTTTCAAACTAATCAGACTGCAGTATATATTTTTATATGGTATTAGTAGGAAGCTTTAACATAAGATACATTTATTATGGAAACAATATTACATTAACATTGATTTTTAAGATGTAAATTAAAAACTCACTTCATTCTATCCACAATCAAATATCTATTTTCATGTTTCATTAGTCTAATTTTATGTGTCATATGGTTTTTCACTTAACATATAAATATTTCTCTGTAAATAAATAAATATTTCTTTTACCAGGATGTTTGTATATAATATCTGTATAATATTTAGGCCATAAGGACATTGTTTTCACTTTTTTTAGGGTTATAAACAATGTTCTAAAGCACCTCTTCCAGTATTTTTTCTTCTTTTCATTACTTCCGTAGCATAAATTTCCTGGGTCAAGAAGTAAAAAATCTGAGACTTCTTAATACATATTGTTATACTGATTTCTAACAAGATCACAACCATGTTACAATACTTCCAGCAGTATATGACTATGTATTTTATCTTCCCAGAACTAGGTGTTTTACATATTTTAAGCATTTTTGCCTGCCATAATTATTATTTTAACTTGTATTTCTTCTATTACTAGTGAGAGTGAACTTTTTCTCTTATATTTCTTACCTTGCATTTATTGTTATTTTAATTATCCCTTCATGATCTCTCACAACTATTTATTGTGAGCTCTTGGTGGTAAACACTTAAAAGAAAACATATTGGCCTAGTATGTTATTAAAATATTAACTCTTTTATGACATATCTATGTATATATTCACTGAAATTTGGAATTAAGATTTACAGAGGCGGTATTCTCTTTAAAATGTAGCTTCTTTATAATTGCGCTTATGTAGGTATATACCTTGCTTTAAATTATTAGTTTCTGTTTAGGATGTGAAAGAGCAATTTCCTATGCTCTGTCTTTTACCATTTTCAACATTTTGATCAGTGCTTTAGATAAGAGGATGGGTGGTGAACTTATCGAACTTAGAGATTCCATGGAGTCATTTAAGATAGCTAATACCTCCGTCTAAGCCATCTAAAACAATGAACCAATTCTTTTAAAAATGTAATTTCATAGAAACAAGTATAAAGTCTAAACCTGGAGTCTAACAACTCAACTGTAGAAGTATTGATATAACACAAAAGAACTATGCTTAATAGCAACACACACTTATTACTCACCCATTAAAAAGAATGAAATAATGTCATTTGCAGCAACATGGATGGACCTGGAGATGATTATACTGAGTAAAGTAAGTTAGACACAGAAAGAGAAGTATCATATGTTATGGTTTATATGCATAATCTAAAAAAAAAATACAAATGAATTTATTTGCAAAACAGAAACAGATTCACAGTCTTAGAGAATGAATTTATGGTTACTAAGGGGAAAGGGGTCAGGGAGAGGGATAGATTGGGAATTTGAGATTGACATGTACACACTGCAATATTTAAAACAGATAACCAGCAAGGACCTACTGTAAAAAAAAATAAAATAATAAAATATCAAGAAGGGTCAGTTGGTAGCAAGCTTAATACGGTTGAAAATTTGCCCAAGACCTTATGTGATCCTACAACTTTATTAATCATAATCACTATGGCTCTGCACCCTTCAGACCATTCCTGGAGTACTGTATCTAGTCTTGGGACATGGGCACACAGGAGCTTACTCTCTAGAAGAATGAGGTGGAAGACAAAATGACTCAACACTAGGTCATGGAAAGAATGGACAGATAGTTTGGAGTATTTTGTTTGGAGAACAGAAGTCTCAATAGGATATTATTAATGACTCTCAAACATTTTAATATTTGCATATTCTCTCTAAACAGGAAGCAACTTGATTAGAAAAAAGCACCCACCTCTAGGCAAATGAATTAGAGAAAAGTACCCCCGCCTCTGGGCAAGTAGAATGTCATACTTTGGCACAGGATATGGCAAAGGAAATATGGGTACATTTCAGTCCACACTTGTCCCCTTTGTCACTCATTTTTGTGCAAAGATCAGTCAACTTTATGCAGTGGCCCTAGCTCTATGATAGGGTCAGCAATCTATGGTCATGGACCAAATCAAGCCTATGGGTTGTTTTTTTAAATAAAATGTTGTGGATGAGAGCTACATTCATCTATATTGCCTGTGTCTGCTTTCCCACTACAATGGCAGAGATGAGCAATGTAAATAGGGCTGTATGTCCTGCAAAGCCTCAAATATTTACTCCTTGGCTTTTTACAGAAAAAGTTTACTAACTCCTGCAATATAATGCTTTTTTAAAAATTATTAAGTTATGCTTGACATATACTATTAGTTTCAGATGTAAAACATAGTGATTCAATATTTTTATACATCATCACCACAGTAAGTCTAGTTAATTTTCTTCTACTCACAAATACAAGGATTTGGAGAGGTGGGCAATTAGGGATTTAAAGGTAGGTGTTCATTTTTAAGAAACAGATTTGGGGGGAAATTTTCACTCCTTGATTTTCCCAGAAGCAACCATTTTCAATACTAGCATTTTCTCTCCATGTTTTGAAATAACATGTTTATACTGATATTCCTTGCTTCCTTGGTTTTAGATATTATTCATGTAGTTCTTACTATATAAGATGGGGATTCTCCTTTGCTCTACCTCTTAACATATTTCTATCACATATTTTTGCTAAACCTGTATCTGGCATTTACACTGCCATGACTATGTAAATAAAGCAAACTTTCTAACCATTGAAGCCTTCAAAAAATGGAAAAATATCTTGCAAGATTAGCAAGTTCCTGTAAATATCTGGAAGGCAGATATTTCCTTATTTCTCTTTATATCCCCAGTACCTGCTACAGCTGCAGTATATGTGAGGTAATCTTTAAATGGGAATGTTTATTGTGAAAGAGTCTAGCATTTCCTATTTCCCGAGAAAGCATCAGAGTAGCCTCATGGGGGAAGTAAAATCAGAAGTGTGTTAGATTTCCTGACTCTTAGTTGTGATTGGAGATCATAGAGAATGATAGATAAGAAGAAGAGTGCTACAAACTCTCCAGGGCTTCAGGTTTCCAATGGCATCTGGAGGTTGTGAAAGTGTGGATGGATATGGCACCCACATGTCACAACGTGTGGCTGCGGTGGCTTGGATACAAGTGAAGAGAGGATGTCTAGGAATGGAGAGTCCTTTAAAAACTAGGAATAAAACCACCACATGACCCCGCAATCCCACTGTTAGACATATACCCTGAGGAAATCAAACCTGAAAAAGATACGTGTACCACAATGTTCATTGCAGCACTATTTACAATAGCTAGAACATGGAAGCAACCTAGATGTCCATTAACAGATGAATGGATACAGAAGCTGTGGTACACACACACACACACACACACACACACACACACAATGGAATACTACTCAGCCATAAAAAGAAACTCATTTGAGTCAGTTCTAATAAGGTGGACGAATCTAGAGCCTATTATACAGAGTGAAGTAAGTCAGAAAGAGAAACATAAATATCATATACTAATGCATATATATGTAATCTAGAAAGATGGTACTGATGAATTTATTTTCAGGGGGACAATGGAAAATCAGACATAGAAAGCAGACTTAAGGACACTGTGGGAGGGGGAGAGAGAGAGGGTGAGATGTATGGAGAGAGTAACAAGGAAATTTATGACATCATATGTAAAATAGATAGCCAATAGGAATTTTCTGTATGACTCGGGGAACTCAAACATGGACTCTGTGACAGGCTGGAAGGGTAGGATGGGGAGGGAGATGGAAGGGAGTTGTAGTAACGATGAATCCTTCATTCACTCGACTGTACATTTATTGAATCTATCAATTTGTCTCTCAGTATAAAATAGGGGAGGAGAAGAGGGTGTTATTTTTTATTCAACAGTGCCAGCCTGAGTTAGATGCTTTACCACATTTATTTAAGTAATATACCATGAAAACCAAGAAGAAACCAATCTGAAATTTTCTTAACTTTGAGCATTGGTTATAACATTGGTTTTCAGTGACAGGACATAGACTCTCCCAAGATCTTCTATAAGATGAATTCCAATTTTTATATAGGACTATAGCCTTGGCGCGGGGTTGCGACTCTACAAAAATGCTTCATTTGAACCTGCACAGAATTATAGTAACCATGAAACTTTAAAAGAATTACAGTTCTCTGGCTGTTCTTGAAAAACGTTACTCCTGTCACTACTGGGTCCTCTTTCAATATGGTCACAAGGCTGGAGCTGAGGCTTTGTAACCTATATGCCCTCAATAATGTGTGAGTCTACAATCCTTGGACTGTATGAGATTTCAAGATTGTTAGATCAAAGTTTATTGTCTTAATACTGGTGGTACTGCTTGTCCCCACTTCAGTACTGACCAAGTTTTGGCTAGCTTCAGGAACTGAAGTCACATTCTGGTGACTTGAAAAGTAGGGCTTATATTGGGAATAATACTAATAGAGAAGACTTTTAACACATGTGATGGACACAGCTTTGTCGTGGTGATGTCTAGCACTTCACTTTTTTTTGACTCTGCCTTCTTGAAACCAGTCTTCTGTTTTTATTTGCTTATTTGCAAAATGTTTGGACAGTATTTATGAGGCAAAAGCCCTGATAGGCATCAATCCTATTGAAAAGGTAGGGCAGAAAGTCAATGGAAAACATATTCTTTTAACAGGATACCAATGAGGATTACATTAAGTAAATGATTAATTAATGTTAGAAAAACTATTACATAGTACAGTACTAAAACCACTGGACAACATTTCCCTGAATTCTGTAAGGATCTTTGTAAATCACTAAAAATACGCCTCGATGAGAAAACCAGAAACTCCAGTGCAGAATCATGTGGATAACAGTGTGCTGATACCTGGGAACTTGTTTTGTTACAACTATCAGCATTACTCCTTATGTAATATTTTATCCATATCTGCCTTTTAGCACTTAACACAGTATTTTGTAGTTTGTTTCCGTGTTTCTTTCCTAAAAGTCTTTAAGACATGAATCAAGTTCAATTTCCTTTAAATCCTCAGCTCTTAACGGAGTACTTGGTATTTAGGTGTTCAGTAAATATTTGTTGAATGAATGAATATATCAATTCATTAATCATACAACAGGCAACTTTTGAAGTAATTAACTATTACTACTCAAATGTTCACATTTTAAAACTTGTGTCCTAAAATAATCTGAATAATTGGTCTCTTCCTTAGTTTCAAGCCCACGCTCCCGCATGCTTGTGTGCATCTCTGTATGCACGCACATGTGCATGCGCATGCTTTCCCTACCATCTCCTCTCACTTGGCATCCTCTAAAGATGTTTATGCAGCTGACGTCAACCCACAGAAGACTTGACAAAATGCCCAGCCTGGACCATGAAGCTTACAGTAGTTACAGTTCACTGCAGTAAGTATGAAGGGATGATTCTCAGCCAAGAACACGAGGATTTCAGTGTGGTTTCTTGAGTCTTAAAGTGAGAGACTTCAGTTGATGGCAGTAATAATCTGCTTGTCCAAGGTAAGGTCCTACCAGGGGCAGGAAACCCTTGCGCCTAATCAAACCTGTAGTGCCCTCCAACCAGGTCACTCTTAAACTCCAGCATAATTTCCTTAACTGGCCTGTAGAAATAAAAAGCTGCTTCTCACAAGCTAGGTTCCCTGGATCTCCCATTGAGATGGCAGATACTATTACCTACTGTGCCACCAGGACCTTCCTGCTACATCATCTACCTGTTACATAATAGTGACTGGGTGTGAAATATACTAGCTGCATTTGTAACACTGACCTGACTGTGGGCCCTCTGTGGGCACACCCCCATCATCAGAGTGGTTTGTTGACTTAGTGTACATCAGAATCACCCAAGGAACTTGATAAACATACATTCTTGGACGCCTACCCCTAGATATTCTAACTTAATAAGTCCAGGATGGCGCCAGTTCACCATCCAATTTTAGCAAGCACCTCAAGTGATTCTGATCAAAGTAGCCCACAGATAATGCTTTGAGAAACTCTTCATTAGAGACTAAATTACGCTTTATCATTTACCTTTTCTACAGCAGCTATCCACTAGCAATCTTTCACTCCCCTTTCCCTGATCTCCACAAGTTCTTTAGAAAACTTCTTTGGTTGTAACTTAGTTTTCTCTATAATCTAGGCACAGACATAGAGCTATTACCCTTCTGTTTTTAAATAAGTCCCCCATATGCTTTCCTGTAGACCAGCAGTTTTTGTGCTATGCTCCACAGATATTCAGGATTGTATGAAGACCTTCTAAGGGATTTTAAATTTTTCATATGTGAAGAAATGTTTTCCTTTGATGTGTTGCTTTATTTGAGACACACAAAATATGTACAATTTCCACAACCTAAAACAGAAAAGGAAAAACAGCCAATAGAATGGTTGACAACTTCATAATACAATACATATTTATGAATGTTTGCTTAATTTCAAATAAATACTTAAAAACTTGTGTTTCCCTCTACAAAACTTCCAGGAAAATTCACAGTTGACAAAAAGAGTTAAGTCAGATAAGAATATATCCTAGGTTCACTGCACAGCAGACAGGCTTCCCATAAGTCTGATTGCTTTGCAGCTGTATGCTCTCCAATCAAAGACAGGCTTTAATCTTTATAGCATCAGGGGTTCAGCCTTCATCTGTAATATTTGAAGCATAAGAATTAAAGGCAGAGTAGAGTTTCCAGGACCTACATTTTGATTAAACCAAATTCTTCTACGCTCCTATGCTTCCTGTTTTCAAATACTTTTCATTCTTTTGTGAGGATTTGGTCCATTAAGATGTCTGAAATGTTCATCCTTTGGGCGTGCTTAACAAAAAGCCCGGCGTGGTTGGTCTGCCAGAGTCCATCCCCTGTGAATGAAGCTGAATGCACTTGAATAAGCAGTGATGTATGAATACCCTTAAAAAGAAAGGCACTGGTGATGGAGCTTCAGCTCCATTCTAAGTACTGAACCCTTCAAGATGCAATGGAGCAGTCTCTGCCAAGTCAGATGACCACACAAACACAAACCATCAGCTCTATTTACATAGCCAGAGGAAAATGGAGGAGAATGAATGCATGCTCATGATGAGGTTTTAGTGTATCTTTCAGAACAAGTCAAGCTAGCTCAGCAAATATTTATTGAGCACCTTCTATGTGCAAGAGTATCAGTGAAAATATTCGTATTACTGAAGGACCAAGAAATCTTTTCCATTCACTGAGGCACAACCAAAACTCCAAGCTTGTCTCCAGAGAACCTGATGGAGAATTGTCTGGTTCAATGTGAGATGGTCCTATTGGACCCTCCCCAACCCCACACCATGAGAGTGTGATTGAAACAACTGGCCCAGGGATCATATTAGGTGGGAATTTCCTGTGAGGGATGGAGTCCAAAACAGCAAATGGTGGTGTTTTTTAAATTGCTGGTTACAAATCAATTAATGCCACAACCCAACATGTGTTTAAAAAACAGAATAGAACAGAGAAAAGGAGAAAGTGTCAGCATATTACAAATAGTAAAGCTAAGCACTGCTTCATGAAATATGACTTAGTTGTGTGGGAGGAGAGACAGGATGAGTATGCCTGTGTGCATGTGTGTCTGTGTGCCCTGTGTCTCTGTGTGTGTCCTAGGTTATTACATGAATATATTCAGATGGTGAGTAGAGGTCAAGAAAAATTGAAAGCCGTTGAACAAATGATTCACTAAAATCTTTTCCAACACCAAGATTCCACAGTCCCCAAATTTTCTAACTTCCACGTGATTTTTAAATTACCTTGTATCAGTTATACTTGTAAACAGTTTTAAAACTCAAATAATTCTACAATTTAAAAAACAATCAAAATTCTAAATGTTACCTCTTCCCTCCCCAATTTCCATGCCCTAAGGAAAGTAGTAAAAGCTTACATTAATTTAGAGGTGAGACTGTAAATTCTGTTTATAGCTGTTATTCATAGTTAGCTCCATATTTCAAAATATGGATAGTACGCTTATACTATTCTTGACTTGATTTGTTGAATCTTAGAAATTATATATTTTTTTCTATGAAAGATGAATACTGAGCTCTCTTACATCACACACACACACACACACACACACACACACCCTACTCCAACAGCTAATCCCATTTCTATTAAAATTATCTAAATCAATTATCACTATGATTAAACGACTCTATGACTTATTTCCAGCTGAACAAGTAGGATAATATGATTATATATTTTTGCTTATTTTCTGTTATCCTGGAGTTATATATAGCTTTTTTTTTTTCATTTCTTTAGCTTCCACGTATATCTCTTACTCATACATAGACTTTCATAAGAGCTATAAATACTCTCTTAAGACTGTTAAACACATCTGGCAAAACATCAGTTTCATTACTTCTTAGACACCTCCTCTTGACCTCCTCAGCCTTCTTGTGCCAAACTGAATTAGTGTTTCTCTTGACCTGATTCTCTGCTATCATCCTGGGTTCTCTCTCTTCCACCATTGTGAATTCCCTTTATCTTTTTCCTAGGATGGATTTCCTCAGATATCTGGATCTTATGTCATCATCTTCTTTCTTGGTTTACTCCTTTGTTTAGTGGAATACCTCTTCCTATAGTTTCTTTAAAAAGAAGGTGCATGTGAGTTAAATCTTTGGAGAGCTTTGTACCTAACTCTCACAACTGATTAAAAGTTTGACTGGAAATGGAATTCTGAGTTGGCTATCACTTTCCCTCAGCATTTTAAGAAGACTGTTCTATTTTCTTCCAGTTTCCAATTTTTCTGTTGAGAAATATAATGCCATTTTGATTCCTGAACCTTTGTATATGACTTGTTCTTTATTTCTGTAACTGTTAGCATCTTCATTTTGTTCTCGAGAGGCATGAAAATTAATGATTACAATAGTTTGCAGTTTGTTCCCCATGCATCATGCTGGGTGCTTAATGTGAAAAGTCAAACCTTTCCATTCTGGGAATTTTTCATATTATTTCTTCATTTTCTCCCTTCTACTTTCCTATCTTTCTATTTCTAGAACTTATTCCTTCGGATATTTTTCTTACTATTTTCTTCTTTCTTCCTAACTCTATTTCTTTCCTGCCTACTGAAATATTTCCTACCTTTATCTTCTAACCTTCCATTTTTCATTTCTGCTATCATAAACTTAATGTTAAGACACTGTTGTCATTTTCTGAATGTTTCTTTTCATGCAAGTATTATCTTCTCTTACCTTTCAAATTTTCATTGTAATTTTCTAGTGTTTTCTGCTTCCTGCCTTGTCTATGTAGCCTCCAAATTTCTTTTTTTTTTTAAAATTTCCCTTCAGTTCTGTATACTGTTTTTCTTATTGCTATGTAGACGCTAGGTCATGTCACACTCTTTCGACCCCATGGACTGCAGCATGCCAGGCTTCCCTGTCCTTCACCATCTCCTGGAGTTTGCTCAGATTCATGTCCATTGAGTCACTGATGCTATATAACCGTCTCATCCTCTGCCACATGCTTCTCCTTTTGCCTTCAATCTTCCCAGCATCAGCAACTTTTCCAATGAGTCAGCTCTTCTCATAAGGTGGCCAAAGTATTAGAGCTTCAGCATCAGTCCTTCCAGTGATTTCCTTTAGGATTGACTGGTTTGATCTCCTTGCTGTCCAAGGGACTTTCAAGAGACTTCTCCAGCACCACAATTCGAAAGCATCAATTCTTTGGTGCTCACTTTTCTTTATGATCTAACTCTCACATCCAAACATGATTACTGGAAAACCATAGCTTTGACTATATGGACCTTCATTGGCAAAGTGATGTCTCTGTTTTTTAATATGTTGTCTAGGTTTGCCGTGTTTTCCTTCCAAGGAGCAAGCATCTTTTAATTCCATGGCTGCAATTACCATCCACATTGATTTTGGAGCCCAAAAAAATAAAATATGCCACCATTTCCACTTTTTCCCCATCTATTTGCCATGAAATCACAAGTCTGGATGCCATGACCTTAGTTTTCTGAATGCTGAGTTTTGAGCCAGCTTTTTTACTCTCCTCTTTCATCCTCATCAAGAGACTCTTTAGTCCCTCTTCACTTTCTGCCTAGGGTGGTGTCATCTGCATATCTGAGACTGTAGATGTTTCTCCTGGCAATCTTGATTCCAGCTTGTGAGTCAACCAGCCGAGAATTTCATATGATGTACTCTGAACATAGTTAAATAAGCAGGGTGATAATATATAGTCTTGACATACTTCTTTCCCAATTTCAAACTGCTGTTCCATGTTTGGTTCTAACTGTTGTTTCTTGACTGGCATACAGGTTTCTCAGGAGACAGGTAAGATGGTCTGGTATTCCCACCTCTTTAAGTTCTTTAAGAATTTTCTACAATTTGTTGTGATCCATACAATCAAAGGCTTTAACATAGTCAATGAAGCAGAATTAGATGTTTTTCTGGAATTCCCTTGCTTTCTCTGTGATTCAACAAATGTTGGCAATTTGATTTCTGGTTCCACTGCTTCTTCAAAACCCAGCTTATACATTTAGAAGTTCTTTGGTTCAAGTGCTGCTGAAGACTAGCTTGAAGGATTTTGAGCATAATCTTCCTAACATGCAAAATGAACACAATTGTATAGTAGTCTGAACATTCTTTGGCATTGCCCTTCTTTGGGATTGGAATGAAAACTGATCTATTCCAGTCCTGTGGCCACTGCTAACTTTTCCAAATTTGCTGGCATATTGAGTGCAGCACTTTAATAGCATCATCTTTTAGGATCTGAAATAGCTTAGCTGGAATTCCATCACCTCCATTAACTTTGTTTGTGGTAATGCGTCTTAAGGCCCACTTGACTTCACACTCCAGGATGCCTGGCTCTAGATGAGTGACCACACCATCATTGTTCTTTGGATCATTAAGACCTTTTTTTTGGATCGTTCTATGTATTCTTGCCACCTCTTCTTAATTTCTTCTGCTTCTCTTAGGTCCTTACCATTTTTGTCTTTTATCGTGCCCATCCTTGCATGAAATGTTCCCTTGATATCTCCAATTTTCTTGAGGAGATCTCTAATCTTTCCCATTCTATTGTTTTCCTCTACTTCTTTACATTGTTCATTTAAGAAGGTCTTCTTATCTCTCTTTGCTATTCTCTGGAACTCTGTATTAGTTAGATATATCTTTCTCTTTCTCCCTTGCTTTTCACTTTTTTTCCCTCAGCTATTTGTAAAACCTCCTCAGACAACCATGTAGCCTTCTTGCACTTCTTTTCCTTTAGGATGGTTTTGGTCACTGCCTCCTATACAGTGTTACAAATCTCTGTCCATAGTTCTTCAGGCACTTTGTCTACCAGATCAAATCCCTTGAATCTATTCGTCACTTCCACTATATAATTGTAAGTGATTTGTTTAAGGTCATACATGAATAGTCTAGTGGTTTTGCCTACTTTCTTCAATTTAAGCCAGAATTTTGAAATAAGGAACTCATGATCTGAGTCACAGTTAGCTTCAGGTCTTGTTTTTGCTGACTGTATAGAGCTTCTCCATCTTCGGCTGCAAAGAATATAATCAATCTGATTTCAGTAGCACCCATTTGGCAATGTTCACACTCTATCTCATGTTAAATGGGTTTTACCCTCAATTTTCTGGTGACCCTTGATCTTTGATCATATTTAAAGATGGAGCACTGAAACCTGGGTAGTGGGTGGTAAGGATTTTACCTTCACTGATTGGACAGGGATGCAGCTATTTTTTGGGAATTCTAAACCATCAGGATCTGTTGGTTTTTCTCTTGGGTTGACCGTCCCCCAGAGAAGAATTCTGCAAACTCCTGCCTAGGGTGTGTAAGCCTCTTGATCAACATTTTTTAGAGCTGTGTAGGCTATAGGAAGGAATCATTTTACCCATCTAATACATAGATTTACCTTGTTTTCAGGGCAGCCCTCTACCCACAGGTGAGTCTGCTGTCCGTGATGCCAGAGTCCATCTAATTCAAAGACTTCACTTCCATCTCTGGGAGAGTAGTTGCTGCTTGGT
The DNA here is from genome assembly GCF_019320065.1 of Cervus canadensis. NCBI lineage: Eukaryota > Metazoa > Chordata > Mammalia > Artiodactyla > Cervidae > Cervus > Cervus canadensis. The sequence continues at coordinate 45,087,255 of NC_057388.1, forward strand.
ATGGAGTATGGGTTGACAAGATCAAATGGAAACCCACTCCAGTATTCCTGCCTGAAAAATCCCATGGGCAGAAGAGCCTGTTGGGCTACAGTCCATGGAGTTGCAAAGAGTTGGATGCAACTGAGCAACTGAACACACACACACTAAATACACATTGAGTATGATAAGAGGACCTGACTAATTCTCATTTGGAGTTTCAATCCAATTCGCATTCAGATTCAATTTCTGGGTGTTTTGGACGTTCACAAGCAAAAGTTTACCTCCTCCTAAGCACTCTTCTGGAGAAGGAAATGGCAACCCACTCCAGTGTTCTTGCCTGGAGAATCCCAGGGACAGAGGAGCCTGGTGGGCTGCCGTCAATGGGGTATCACAGAGTTGGATACGACTGAAGCGACTTAGCAGCAGCAGCAAGCACTTTTCACTGTTGAATTAGCCTCTAGCTTTCTGTGATCTCACTATTTGCATTTTCTCTCCCACAGTGTTGTTGCCATCACTTTCTTTTCCATTCTTCTTGTCTTTTGGGGATATGTGCCTTTATTTTACTTTGGTGGATTTGCCGACGTTAATAGATGCCATGTTTTTTAAGCTTTTAAAAGACTATATTTAATGTCACATTTTATGTATGATTTTCACAAATGAATTTTAAGTCCTGCATTCCAATACTATGCAATAAATTTAGGGTGGGTAGCAGCTTAAATTGGTATGATGTTTTATACAGGTGGTATTTTTAAATGCAGTTTGGTACTGAATTATCAATATGGCATTTTTATCTGATGCATTAGAGAACTGGTTTTAATTCAGTTAAATTATGCTTGATTCTCCACAGTGACAAAGCAGGATTACATCAAAGGGTATATTCCTCCTTTCCTCCCTGCTTTCTCCCCATTGCATTGTATCCCAAATATCTTTACGTCACACGAACATGTTGTTCCCAGGCATAGTTCAGGATCTGAAAGAGAACACAGATGACAGCAAAGTAGAAAACAAGTGATCTAATGCATTGGTTGATCAGTGCCTGCCTTGCAATTAATCTCTATGTCCTTCTTATATCAGGAGTGAACTTGTGGTTGCTTCACTGGCTTCCTTTCCTCGCTGTATTCAGATTAGCTGCCATCAGGTGCCGGATGCTGTGCAAGAAAATGAGGAAGCAGGATGGAAAAGAGGTTTTCTTGACTCAATGCCTGCACTGTCTTACTAGTTGCAACCTTCTGGGGGCAGAGGAAAGATCAAGGCAAAACACTGGTGACAAGTAGAAAAGAGTTTTCCATAAGATGAATGAGATGAGACACATCTCTTTCAAATACTTCCTTCTCTTTTCTTTCCTCTTTTTAGATACAGGTGCACTGATTAGGGATAAAAAAGTTCCTCCTCAGTGCAGTCATGAAACAAGGTCTCCTACCAAGATCTTTAATTCACACTCAGAATCAGCACAGAGCACCAAGGGACCACGAATTTTATGATTCCACTCTTTTTATCAAAACTAATGAAATAATTTGGTCTTCATTTATGAGAGTCCTTTAAGTTTTTCATCATACATCCTTGTTGATGACAAAGTCTGAAACTGACATAACCAGCCTCACTGTCCTGGGAGCAGCCTTGCTCCCCGCATTAGATGCACTGTGACCCGTGCAGACACATCTCCCGCTGTGGGCAGAGGAGGCAGCCTGGAGTGCTGGACGGGACACTGCTCTGGCAGCAGATAAGCTCAAACTCTGGCTCTGCCAGTTATGAGCTGGTTGATTTTCTTTGAGTATGAATTTACACATCCTTTCAACAGAAACTGAAAGTTATTCAACTTCATTTCTTCCTTTTTTCTCCTTAGTTTCCAGAAAATTTAGAGCTAAACCATTACTCTGTTGTACCAGATGACTTACTTCAAGGAGCTGGTAGGGTCTTTTCCCTTTGCTTCTTTAGATGATCTTTACTGTGTTTGATCATTCGTGCCTCATGTTATATTTCAGTCTATTTTAAAACAAATAAAGTCATCAGGTAAGAATCAAAAATACTTTTTAAATATTGATGCTTCTATTGATGTCTCTAATCCAGGCTAACGTTTCTCTACATGGCTCTTGATGCCACTCTACTCTCCCTTTGGCAATTTTGATTGGGTAAGTAGTGTGACATGCTGATTTCAGTTCATTTTATTTACTCCTTTAACAGAAAGGTGAGTTGGTGTTGATATTTTAAAGTCTGATTTTTAAAATTGTAGAGTTTTCTGAAAATTTAATGCAAAAGGTAACATGTTTGGAGCTACAGTTTTCACTTCCTATCAGAAGAAATCAGATAAGTTCATAAAGTAAGGAATTCTCCTTAGAACTGCCAGCAAGCATTAACTTCTATTTCCTTTAAGTATACATGTAACCCATTAAGCAAGCATTTACTGCCAGAACTGTCCCCATCTCTCAGAATACAGACACAAAGAGGCAGAATTTGTTTTTGAAACATCTGGCAGCCCAGTGGGAAAAAAAAACTAATAAAAAATAAACAAGTACAATAGTGTGATAAATGCCATAGTAAAATGCTATGGGATCAAGGAGCTGAAGCCAACTCTTTCTAACAGGAACTGATCCTTGAATGCTTTTGAATATGCTTACCTTTCATAGATATCAGCTTCCCAAAGTGGCTGGGCCAACTTATTCTTTACTAGCCATGTACTTGTCTTTCAGTGGATTCCAAATCTTCACCCACTCTTGCTATTGGAAGTGTCCTCCTTTAGCCATTCTGGTAGATATGTCATATGTTGTGGTATCCATTCTGTTTTTAATTTGCATTTTCTTATGAGTAGATGTTGGTGGAGACAACAGGTAGAGAAGGGTGAGAGGAGGAAAGTGCATTACAGACAGTGAAACGCAAAGAGGACTTGAAGACTAGAGATATGATGGGTATGGGTATGCAGAGTATGGCAAGAGATGAGGCAATAGAGAAGACAAGGAGGAGTGTGAAAGGCTTAGGATAGCACACTAAACTTCCCATAGAATCACTGGAAGGTGAAACCACTAAGATATTTAAGTAGGAGAGAAATATAACCCGATCTGTAGTGAAATGATCCCTCTGACAACAGTGTGGAGGACAGATTGGAAGAAGCACTACCAGAGTAAACAGCTAGGGACGGAGACAAATTGGGCCTGGATACAGGTGATGACACCAAGAACTGTACTAAGAAGGTGGTTTTCAGAGACATTTAGCCAACAGAATTAGCAGATTGCCTGGACAAAGCAGGGGAGGAGGAGTATGGAGCCCAAGATGACACATAGGATTCTGGCCTGGTAACTAAATGCTGCTGTTGCTGCTGCTAAGTCGCTTCAGTCGTGTCGGACTCTGTGCGACCCCATAGACGGCAGCCTACCAGGCTCCCCCGTCCTGGGGATTCTCCAGGCAAGAATGCTGGAGTGGGTTGCCATTTCCTTCTCCAATGCAGGAAGGTGAGAAGTGAAAGTGAAGTCTCTCAGTTGTGTCCGACTCTTAGCGACCCCATGGACTGCAGCCTACCAGGCTCCGCCGTCCATGGGATTTTCCAGGCACGAGGACTGGAGTGGATTGCCATTGCCTTCTCTGGTAGCTAAATAGATGCTGGTAATATTTACCAGTCCAGTGGATAAAGAAAAAGAAGCAGATACAGCGCAAGATAGGATGGGAGAGAGAAGCAAAGTTCATTTTAGTTATGTTATATTTAAAGTGGGGCTTCCCTGGCAGCTCAGTTGATAAAGAATCCACCTGCAAGGCAGGAGACCCCAGTTCAATTCCTGGGTTGGGAAGATCACCCTGAGAAAGGGTAGGCTACCCACTCCAGTATTCTTGGGCTTCTCTGGTGGCTCAGACAGTAAAGGATCCACCTGCAATGTGAGAGACCTGGGATCTATCCCTGGGTTGGGAAGATCCCTTGGTGGAGGGTATGGCAACCAGCTACAGTATTCTTGCCTGGAAAATCCCCATGGACAGAGGATCCTGGTGAGCTGCAGTCTGTGGAGTCACAAAGAGTTGGACATGACTGAGCGACTAAGCAGAGAACATAGTTGAAGTGATGGCAGAACAACCAATTAGGTAGACATTTTCCCAGTACAACCCAGAAATCCTACTACTGGGCATATACCCTGGGGAAAAAGACACATGTGCCCCCATATTCATTGCAGCACTATTTATAATAGCCAGAACATGGAAGCCACCAAAATGTCCATCAACTGATGAATGAATAAAGAAGATATATGTATATATATATATATACAACATCTTCCACACACAATGGAATATTACTCAGCCATAAAAGGGAACAAAATTGGGTCATTTGTAGAGATATGGATGGACCTAGAGTTTGTCATACAGAGTGAAGTAAGTCAGAAAGAGAAAAACAAATATAATATCTTAATGCATATGACTAATCTAGAAAAATGATATAGATGAACCAATTTGTGGGGCAGGAACAGAGATTTGGACATAGAAAACAGACACAGGAGGCAAAAGTGGGGTGGAATGAATTGAGAGATTAGGACTGGCATATATACACCGCCATGTATAAGACAAATAACAGCACAGGGAGCCGACTCAGTGCTCCATGGTGACCTAGACGGGTGGACTTGGGGGCTGCGTGCAGGTGGCTGAAGGGAGGTCCAAGAGGAAAGGGATATATATACATATAGTTGATTCACTTTGTTATACGGCAGAAGCACACTGGGCTAACACATTGTAAAGCAACTATATCACAATAAAAATTAAAAGAAAAGAAAAACCCTATCCCAGAAGCCAAGCAGAGTATCCTTGGGTCTGATATTTCATCGCCTTAGAAAAGAATTAAGAGGATATTGTTTTCAAACCTTAATCCATAGGAATATCACAGCTATATTTCTAAAGGGCCAAAGGGGCCCTGAGGATTGAAAGAGGAAATAAACAAAAAGTGCCATGGCCTTTGAGAGTAGGGAAAGAGCTCCCCGAGGAAAAAACACCCTGCAGAATGAAGAGGGATGCTAGGAGGGGGATTGCTGTATGTCGCTTAGAGCAGCTGGCAGAGTCAAAAGCGAGACTGCATAGCAGAAAACAAAAGTATAAATTGCTGAGTTCTCCAGATTACATGCTGGTCACCATCATGTGTAGGGTGGTTAAAGCCACAGAGAAGGGTGAACTTACTCTAGGGTTGCTTGTAAGGTAAGAGGAGAAAAAGTCCAAGATGATGGGAAACATCAGTGTTCAGAGGTTAACAAGGGAACAAAAGGAGTCTGAAAAAAAAATTGCCCAGAGTGGCAAGAGAACCAGCAAAGTACCATGACTGGAAGCCAAGGAAGAGAGAGCTTCTAGAAGGAAGTCATCAATATGGTCAAGTGCTGGAAAGGAAAAACAAATAAGTTGAGGATTTTCTTTTTGTTTGTTTGTTTTTTAAATTTTATTTATTTATTTATTTTATTAGTTGGAGGCTAATTACTTCACAACATTTCAGTGGGTTTTGTCATACATTGATATGAATCAGCCATAGATTTACACGTATTCCCCATCCCGATCCCCCCTCCCACCTCCCTCTCCACCCGACTCCTCTGGGTCTTCCCAGTGCACCAGGCCCGAGCACTTGTCTCATGCATCCCACCTGGGCTGGTGATCTGTTTCACCATAGATAATATACATGCTATTCTTTTGAAATATCCCACCCTCACCTTCTCCCACAGAGTTCAAAAGTCTGTTCTGTATTTCAGTGTCTCTTTTCCTGTTTTGCATATAGGGTTATCATTATGAGGTACCATTACACGCCAGTCAGGATGGCTGCTATGCAAAAGTCTACAAGCAATAAATGCTGGAGAGGGTGTGGAGAAAAGGGAACCCTCTTACACTGTTGGTGGGAATGCAAACTAGTACAGCCGCGATGGAAAACAGTGTGGAGATTTCTTAAAAAACTGGAAATAGAACTGCCATATGACCCAGCAATCCCACTTCTGGGCATACACACTGAGGAAACCAGATCTGAAAGAGACACGTGCACCCCAATGTTCATCGCAGCACTGTTTATAATAGCCAGGACATGGAAGCAACCTAGATGCCCATCAGCAGATGAATGGATAAGGAAGCTGTGGTACATATACACCATGGAATATTACTCAGCCATTAAAAAGAATTCATTTGAATCAGTCCTAATGAGATGGATGAAACTGGAGCCCATTATACAGAGTGAAGTAAGCCAGAAAGATAAAGAACATTACAGCATACTAAGTTGAGGATTTTCAAGAGTCAGAAAGTCATTAAAGACTTTGCCAGACATTGAAACAAGTATACTATCAAGGGTGAAACAGACCACCAGCCCAGGTTGGATGCATGAGACAAGTGCTTGGGGCTGGTGCACTGGGGAGACCCAGAGGGATGGGATGGGGAGGGAAGTGGGAGGGGTGATCGGGATGGGGAACACATATAAATCCATGGCTGATTCATGTCAATGTATGGCAAAAACCACTACAATATTGTAAAATAATTAGCCTCCCACTAATAAAAATAAATGAAAAAAGAAAAAAAAAAGACGTTGCCAGAGCCATTTCACTAGATTGATGGGTTATAGGCTTGATTATGGGGAGCTGTAAATGAATGAGCAATGAAGAAATGAGGGAATGTTTTATATTCTTTTATGGGGTTAAATAATGAAGTGGATAAAATATAAAGTGATCTCTAAGAGGGATTACAACTTTGGGGGAGAAAATTCTCGTTTAATATGGTAGAAATTTTAGCATAGTAAAAGCCTATGGAGAAAACAGTGACAGAGAAATTGAAAAAAAGGGAAAGAGAAAAGGTTAAGGAGTGACTGAGGCATCAGAAGGAAAACCAACAAAGAGGTCAAAGGGAAGGGAAGGCTATCAACTATACCAACTGCTTTTAAAAACTCATGAAACATAAGGAGAGAAAATAGTCTGCTGTGTTTGACAACTAGGACATCAGGAATGGCTTTTTGGCGAGCGGTACAACTGAGTGTTGAAGGCAGAAGCAAAGGTGCAAGGAGCCAAGATCTGAAGAGAATTTGGGAAACTGAAAACAGAAAGTTTAAAGTTATGCTGTCAAGACGCTAGCCTGTGGTGGAAGAAAACAGGTCAATTCACTAAACCTATCACCTCCACCAGGTCCAAGGTCCCTGGCCATTGTACAGGGACCCTGCCTTGCTTACTGGATAGGGGTGGGCACTAGAAAGGTGAAGTGAACTTTATGGGCACAGGTGTCAATCGAGGTGGGACACCTAAAGTAACAACACTGACTTATTCTTGGTGGAACCTCTTCTTGAGGGAAATAAAAATTTATTCATGGTTCAATGATAGAAGCACAATACATGACTGGAAGAGATTCTTCTGTTTCTGGATAAAGGAAATATTCCCTTTTTCTTGGAGATTAATTGATCTCCCTAACAATTAGCTGTTGAAATAATGTTCAGAGATACACTCTCTGTCAGACTGCTTTCCAGAGACACATTCTCTACTAGATTGCCTTTCAGAAATCACATTTTTCCTTTTCTATATTCCTCAATATTTTGAGCCATGAATAGGAAAGCATAGTGCCAGTATGCAACCTGTGAATCAAATACTTTTGTTTACATACTCATGATCTCAGAATAGCTAAGAAATCAGTCAATACCAAAAAATAATTAGCTAAATAAGTTAATAAGCCAAATGAGTTAATAATCATTGATGAAGTCTGGCTTTTTTTGTATCAACTTACTCATTCTGTAAGTATGGACATTTATAATTATGCCCTTGAAGCTAACCAGGATTTTCAAAAGTCAAGTGTAACCATGGGTTGTGGCTTTTATTAGTCACAGCCTCCAGGAGTGTTGATTCAGCTGAGCAGGAAGCAACAGGAGGACTCACTCTGACTTAGTTGTATTCATGTGTGGGGGAAGGGCGTGGGACTGGGTAGAAGATGAATAAAAAAGAAGCAAGTAATTTTAAAAACACCTTTTACTGTGATTAAGAAAGTAGCATTTATTTTTCATTCCAGACGTGTTCAGTTTCACAATAGCTTATTAAGTTTTCTACATTCCTTTAATGATATCTGAACAGAGTAACAACAGAGAGGAAATTACTAAGCATGACTGGTAATTGGTGATAAATACTTTTGCACTGTTTAAAAATATTTAACATCCTCTGCTTTTGTTGTGCAAAAGGCTACACTGCCATCTTATTATCATTTTTTGAATGTTACAACTCAAGTTGTTGAGTGCCATGTCTAGTCTATCTAAGGTGAATGAAACAAAATCATCACTATTGAAAAAAGTCTCAAACACAAGGATAGGTTCATCAGTTTGTAGGTAACCTGCTTTTCTGAATACTTGACACCATTCTTTAAAACTATGAAGAATATAAAATTAAATTAATTTAAGAATTAAAGAAAAAGTTAAGAATTTAAATTGTAAAAATACAAACAAAAGGCAAAGCTAACTTGAGATAAAACTTTTGATCTTAAGAATCCTTTAAGATCTATCCTTCATGGATAGACAACTTTTCTTAGAGTAAGGGCTTTTGGTCCACTTTTTAAATTCTGCTTCCACCCATCTCACCCACTCTACAATTTCATACAGCACCTGATGCATATTTATTCAAGAAATATTTCTTGAGGTCAAATGTGTGCTAGGCATTTGCTAGAGGATAAGGACACAGAAATGGGTAATAAGGTACCTACTTTCTGTTGGAGGGTATAACGACCAACACCAAAAATATATAAATAAACAATTTAATGACATGTTCTATACATTAAGAGCTAGGGTTTATAGATGTTACATCAGAAATTGGTAAAAGATAGAGTACCAACTATGCAGAAACATCCAATGGGCCCAATGGGTCAGAAAAGACTTTACAAGAAGTGTCATGAGCCATATTTGATTCAAATATTCCTCACTGGGGAAAGGGATCAAACCAAGAGATGAGATGTCTAGACAATGAGATAGTTGAGAGTTCCACAATATAACTGTCTGGGCCCTGCCTTATGGCCTTCCAGCAAAGCCTGCAAACAGAAAGCCCAGCCTCCCCATACAGAGCTTGGCATCAGTATTTAGTGCCTGCTCATAAGCATGGGCACACAATCAAGAATCACCAAATATTTGAGGAAAGCCTCCAGCATGAAAGACACAATCCAAAACAAACAACCAAAAAAGCAATCTGGGGGAAAATCCAATTGAAAGAGAAATAATTTCTAAATATCAAAAGTGACATTCTTAGGAAAAATAAGAAAGGTAGAACACAAATAGGGATGGAATGCTATGAAGAAGGACAGAGACTAAAAGAAATTTAATGATATTAGAAATACAAAACTCAGTAGAAGAGTCAAATGAGAAAAGTGAGGAAGTATCCTAGGATGTAAAACTCAAGATGTTAGACTCTAGATGAGTCTCAAATCACAAGTTGTACAAAAAGAGAACAGAATAAACAAAGAAAGGAAACAATCAGTGGAAAACCTTCCAGAATTTAAAGACAAAAGTTTCAAACTATGATAATCCATGGAGGGGCCTAGCACAGCGTGGCAAAATTTCAGAATCCAGAAGAAAAGAGAAGCTTTAAAGTTTCTGGGGTAGGGGTGGGGGGTGGATTACATTCAAATAATCTAGAATCAAGATGGCATCAGACTTCCATTGCAATGCTGGTAGCAAAAAGACAATGAATGAACACTGCTCCCAAAATCTGGAGGAAAATTTACTTCAACCTAGAATTCTATACTCAGAAAAACTAATCAATCAAGTGGTAGACGGGACTAGAGTCATTTTAAGACAGACAAGGAGTCAAAACATTTACTTTTTCATCATCTTTTTGAGTTTGCTACTAGAACATACACTCCACCAAAACTAAAGAGTAAGGCAAGAAAAAGGAAAGCATGCAATACAAGAATTCTGAGATCTAACAGAAGAGGGATGTGAAGGAAACCACAAAGTGAAAGCTAATGGAAATGTCAGGACGGCAGTTAATACAAGCCTAGAGAGTACCCCGTCCAGAAGGGAGCAAAGCAAATCACACTCAAAGAAATAGTACCCTAGAAATAAAATGAGTGGGATATCTGAGCATTTAAATGTATTTATAAAAGATACAGGTTTTCCCAACAGTTTGGACAAGAAACAGAGAAATGGAAAACTAACCCAACAGATAAGGGAAATTATTAATTAAAGCAAATCAAAAAATTATACAAGAAAGAGAATTAATAGTTCATTACATGGTTCAGGTGGGAATACTGTTAACACAACCACAATAATGTGAACAATGAACACTAATCTAAGAATTATAATTGTATTGGGAAGAGAAAGAAAGGGGAGAATATGTACAATGTCTTGAGGGGTGAGAGGTGGTAAAAGAGCATGAAATATTTATTAAATACTTGTTTGCTATAATGAGAATTCAATAGAGAGGTCTAACTGGAAAAGAAAATCAGAAGAAAGCAGTATAAGGATGATACTTAGAGAAAAAGAAGCAAATACCAGAAGAAACATCTAAAAGACTAGATAGAAAGTAGTTGCCTCCAAGAAGGAGAAACGAAGATATGTGCCTACAAAAAAAAAAAAACCTGAGTTTTATTTAAAATAGAAAACTTGGAGAATTGCTATACTTCACTGAATTTCAAAGTACTAAAATGTAGTAAAATGCTCTTCTACAGTTTAGAAGTTTTTACATTGATTGAAAGAGCTATTTTGGCTTAGATATTTTTCTCATATCTCACTGTTACACATTCATAAAAAAGAAACTGTAAATTAAATAAATGTAGCCATATTATTTGTAAAATGTCCTTACAGAGAACTCTACTGAGTTCTCTCAGACTCAAACTTGTTGATCTCCATATTTTTCCAGACAGTATTTATCTCAGTGCTATTAGAGTATTAGCAATATACCGTATCTATTAAAAGAGTGCTTACTTAGACTTCCTAAGTAAACCACTTAATAATCTAATATTGTGTTTGGGTTTTCTTCCAAGCTGCTGACATCCATTCTGCAGGTTTTCATACTGTCATAACTTAATTTTACCAGGAGTTATCAATAAAAGTTTATTATAAAACAATTAAGACTCACATTCCTTCCTCAGATGGTCCTTCAATGATTACTGAATAAAACATCAGGGAGTTGCAGTTGTCCAATCATATCACCTTAAATAATAATCAAGTTTGTGCAAGAAGATAATAATCACTATGTTAGAATGACTTCTTGGCTGACAGCAAGTGGAAGACCTCATTAATTATAAGTGTATCCCAATTTCAGACATGTTAAAACATTAAAACAAAAAAAGCCTCAAAATTATCTTCAATACAGACTTTAAACTCAAGAAGAAGAGGAGGAGGATGAAGAAAAAGAGAAAGACTATTCTAACAATCCTGACAACTAAGGCAAAAGCAGTAAGAATGTAGAGAAGAATGGACACAGGTATATTTAGAAATTACAACCAACAGGTCTTGTGTGGATAGAAAGTTGAGAATGAGGGCAAAAAGGGAGTAGAGGATAACTTTCAAGACTCTTAGGTTATATATCTGGTTAGGGAGCAAAGAAAGTATTGGGCGAAATTAGTTCAGTTTTTGGATACAACAAATTTGAGGTTTCATTTGATATTCAGATAGAAATGTCCAATAGGCAATTGGACATATAAATCTGGAGCTTAATGGAGTTGCTTAGTCTGCAGATATAAAATTAGGAAACATCAATCTATAGTTTTGTTGTTATTGTTTAGTCACTAAGGCTTGTCTGACTCTTTTGCAACCCCATGGACAGAGGAGCCTGGCAGGCTATAGCTGTCCATGGGATTTCCCAAGAACACTAGAGTAGGTTGCCATTTCCTTCTCCAGGGGATCTTCCCGAACTAGTGATTGAGCCTGCATCTCCCACAATGGCAGGCAGATTCTTTACCATTGAGTAACCACAGAAGCCCTCAATCTGTGGTACTGGATGGCCCATGGACAGCCAGCCTATTAAAACAGAAATAAAATCAAAACAAACCAAAAACACAAAAATCCCCCAACAATCAGTGCTGCATTGGTTAGTATTTATAAAGTATATACAAAGAAGAGAATCTACTGTGATTAGTTTTAAAGGAAAGAGATTTATTACAGAATAATTATAGAATAATTAAGTGGCTTCCTTAGGAAAACTAATGAAAAAGACTCTCCTAAGCTTTCAATATTTGGGAATAACAATTTCCAAAGCTACATTGCTGCCATTAAAATAATCAGACATGTGTAATCAGGAAACTGTCTGCCACACCAGAAGCTATTGTTACAGCCACCTTCTCCGTAACTACCACATCATGCCCCAGAACTTTTCTAAAGGCCCTTTGCCCTGAGTCCCTCCTCTCAAACTAGCCTGAAATCTAAGTCTTATACAAATACATCTACCTGATTGGCAGAATTTAAATTATATCTAGAATTCTAGGATATTTAGAATTAGAAAATGTTTTGCTTTTTTTTTTTTTTTTTGCTGGGCAGTGGGGACTTGGAGGTTTTATTTGACTTTCTAGCTTCCATAATTAGAAGGAAGCTGGCTTGAAATGCATGATGAATGAGCCAAACCATGTTACTTACCAGGAGAATAAAAACAGAACACTGGGGAAAATGAACAATGCAAGTGTGAGAAATGAGTAAGAAAAAAGAGACAGCATGGTCAGAATGGTAAGCACAATGGTGAGCACAATACAAGCAAAGCCAGTAGAAAAAGGAATTTTTAGAAGAAAAAATGATTTAAACAAAACCCTGTCTGGTAGGAAAACATGAAGAAAAGCCAAGAAAAGGATGGAGAGAACAATGGATGTTTCCTATCGGGTCCTTCCTCAAGGACCATAGATACAGGGGAAGTCTCCCTATCTGAGGGTCTTGGGCATCTCTCACTGCCCACAAACAAGATGACATCCACATCATAATCCATGCATGGTAGAAGTGGAGTATGGCCAGGGTGACTATGTCTCTCCTCTAATCTATTTTTCATTTGTTACAAAAGTTCACAAGTAAATGAATTGTTTGGGGCAGGGTCAGCAGGACCCAATAGCCTTCACTATACTGATCATTTAGACCAATAAGTAGGTAGCTTCTGTTCTTCAAATAGGACACAGTTATGATAAAGAGATACGCAGATGCTCAAATTCTCCTTTAAGAAATTATTTGCTGCCCAGCAGCCAGGAGTATAAACAGCAAATGGCCTCCAGCTGACATCCTCTTCAGAGTCTGCGTCAATGTCAGAGCTTCCTCATCTGACCCCACACCACTGCCAAGCAGCCTGCATGCAGTGACTAACTAAAGCAGGGGTATAAAATTCTGGCCATTTTGCTCAGATGCAAGATGTATCTGATGTGCAATATTTGGTCCAGAGCTTACTTGCAAGTTCCCTGAAACTTTCTTGAGCCTGCACTGCAGTTCACTTTTCACTTCCTCTTGCTTAACCTCCTTTCCTTTCGTAGATGTTGATCTCTAATAAATACTCTGCATCCCAAACTCAGATGGGATGTAGGGAATAACAATTCCCAAAGCTACATTGCTGCCATTAAAATAATCAGACATCTGTAAAATCAGGAAACTGTCTGCCACATCAGAAGCAATTGTTACAGCCACCTTCTCCATAACCACCACATCATGCCCCCAAAACTTTTTAAAGCCCCCTTGCCTTTAAAAAGGCACTTACCATCCACATCAGCAGGTAGGGAAAATAAAGATTAAATTAATAGCAAACATGGCTATTTCCTTTAACCTTCTGAAAGAGGAAGACTTCCAGACCAGCTTTCATAAGGATGCCACCTCCCCTCTGCTTGTTAACCTGTACCCCCACCTTTCTGCCTCACTCAATTTCCCATCACCCAACACGCAGTCTCCCTTTCATGATTTCAGTTTGATGACTCAACTCACCTCCCTGAAAAAAATCCATCTCACTCCCTAGGAGACTATGCCCTCCCTAGCCTCCTCCCATATTTGCTAACATGTGTAAAGCCTCGTGACTTCAGCCAGATGCTTATTGCAAGGCTCTCCTCTGTTGGTTACCACAGGCTCCTGAAGGTGCAGATAAGAACGGCTTGGGCTCAAGCTCTGAGTCTGAGTGCATGTGAGTTCTTTAAACCTGGTTTGGAGTTTCTGCTAGGGAGAGCTGTACTTACATACATCTGACAAAGGACTTGTATCTACAATACATAGTGAACTCTTACAACTCAAAAATAAAAAAAAGTAAATAACCCAATTTTTAAAGGGTACAGGATCTTATCAGACATTTCTAAAAAGAAGATATACAAATGGCTAATATATACATGAAAAAAATGCTAGACATCATTAGCCATCAGAGAAAAATCATAATGAGATGCTATTTCATACCCATGATGATGCAATAACCAAAAGGGCAGATAAGTGTTGACCAGGATGTGAAGAAATTGGAACCATCATACACTACTGGTAGAAATGTAAAATGGTACAGCCACTTTGGAAAACATTCTGGTAAGTCCTCAAATGGTGAAACAGAGTTACCATATGACCCTGCAATTTCACATCTAGGCATATACTCAAGAAAAAAGAAAATATATATTTACAGAAAATCTTGTACATGAATGCTCACACTAGCATTATTCAAAAGAGGATTTGTCCAATCCAAATGGCTTGCATCAAGTGATGAATGGATGAAAATATGAGTTATAATCATATATTGGAATACTATTCAATCAGAAAAAGGAATAAAATACTGATACATGCTAAAATATGGATGAACCATGAAGCATTAAGTTAAAGAAACCAGTCATAAAGGGTCACATACTGTATGATTCCAATTATATGAAATTCCTCAAATAGGCAAATCTATAGAAAAAGAAATAGATTAGTGGTTTCCTAGAAATTGGGTTTTGGGAGAACTGATGGAGTGGTGGCCAAGGGGTTTCTTTGTGTGGTGATAAAAATTTTTTCAAAACTGATTGTGGTGATGGCTATGCAACTCTGAATATACTAAAACCCACAAAACCATACTTTAAATGACATGTAAATTATATTTCAATAAGGATTTTTTTAACAGTGAATTTCCAAAACTGAATATAATAAGTGAGAGAGGTTGCCAGTCTAAATAAGTTCACTGGTTGGGGTAAAAAAAGAAAATTGACAAAATTCCCAACTGAAAATCTTTGCTTTCTCACTGAAAGAGAAGGCAAACGCATCTACTAAGGAGTTTTAATACATCCAAGGTAAAGACTACCAAGGTGGTCCAGTTCCTTGAAATCAACTTCCAAGGTCTATCATGAAAGAGGGTAGCTGAGGTGAAGTGGGGAAAGAACTGGTGGAGACTCAGGAAGTCCCTTACTACACATCTACTTATTGGACTGAATCAAAGAATTACTTCCTTGCTAGCACTTTATGAGTCAGCATTAAGGTATCAATATAATCTTTAAAATCTTAGAAATTATCACAGCATTTATTCTAGGCAATTTTCATTTTTATTCTACTCAATTCAGGGATAGTTGTATGAGCTCAAATGGAGACCATACTCAAGTTACCTTTCATCTATGGAAGAGGAAAAAAAAAAAAAGATTTTTCAAGTACATTGTAATTGCATTAATCACATTAAAAGCTACTGAGAAGAAAATGTAACAGAAAACCTGACTCCATATTTGATCTATTCCTTTAGTTCCAACCTTTGTGCTCTGCAACTGTGCTTAGTCATGCTGGCTCTGCATTTTTGAACAGGAATGTTGCCTAGAGCCTGACATATACATAATAGCCCTTTGTCAAGACTCTGTCTCCCAGGCATGATCTTTTAAGGTATAACACTTTTCATTCATATAGAGATTAAAAGTTACAGACTGGTAAGTAACATTTGTCTTATTGGAGGTTTACAAAAACACTGTGACCTGACCCACTTGGACCCCTGTAAGAATAAAGGATTATCACACTCCCTTTGGGGTCTGGCTAGTACTAAGAAGTCTGCAACAACCTGCCATACCTCCTCCCCTTTTAGTATAAAAGAAGCCTGAATTCTAACTCAGGTAAGATGGTTCTTTGGGATGATACTCTGCCATCTTCTTGGTATGCTGACTTTCCAAATAGAGTCACTATTCTTTGCCCCAACACCTCATTTCTCCATTTATAGACCTGTCATGCAATGAGCAGTACAAGCTTGGACTCTGTAACATGAACTTTCAGAAATTTAGAAGAAAACAATGAACATTCAGAATAATTAATAAAATACTAAACGCCTTTATCTACTGATTGAAGAAATTTCCCTAAAGCCCTTTTTCTTTGCAGTTCCAAGGTCAACAGAATCTGGGAACTCTGAAGGCACTCCCTCCTCACCCCACTCTGATGCAGACCTTCTCAGGTCCCAGTCGATCTCCCTATGATCAGACAATTTTCTTTCTATAAAGGTCACCAGTCTCACCTGCGGGGGTCCCTATATATCCCTATCTCTAAATAAAGTTTGGAGTTGATATAATCTCCACACCTACCTTGCCCCGCAAATCAGCCTCCCCTTACTAACACAAACACACAATGACAATCAGCAGTCAAGGCCAGAAATGGAAACCAATCTTGTTGTATTAAGCACTAAGGAATTTAATAAAGGAATTAGGTGTCTGCAAGGTAACTAGAATGGCTGGAGGAGCAGGCTGTAGGGTGGGCCTTCAGAAATAACCCCCAGAACAATGCAAAACTGACAAACCAGGCAACTGGTAGCTTGCAACAATCAGGATGGTGAGCAATCTGTAGGCGGACACTGGATGGAACTACTGAGTTCATAAATCATATGGTTCACAAGCAAAGCTGTGATGCAGGGATCAGACAAGGAGGATGAGGAAGCTATGGCTGCCACACAATTGCCTCTCCACACCCATGAAACTAGTGGCTGGGTACTAGAACCACTTCAGAAAATGCCCCCGAGATCTTGTTCACCAGCAGAAAATCAGCCAAATAGTAGAAGGAAGATGGCTTCTACTTCACTTCTGCTTTCGACATGTAAAGCAATATGTACATAATAAAATCCATCCAGAAGAGTCAAGCAAATGTAGTTTCCTGCTTTCCAGTCTCGGCAGTACAGGAAACCACCTAAACATGATGGAAATAGATACTGAATACCAGTCAGCTATATCCAACACACACACACACACACACAATCCATGATAACAATATTACAACCCCTTTCATTATGTGAATTTTTCAATAACACTTGCAGAAAACAAAACAGGAATAATAAGAAACAAGGAGAATTTCACATAAGCTTCAGTTCTGGCCTCTACAGTTCCTGGTTACTGATTTTCCCTAAGAGATTATATAGATGTCTGATGGGGCAGCTCTGTGCTTTTAATCCTCTTGAGGTCCAGGCTCACCAAGGCTCTCTGATACTCTGTAATAAAGAGTCTTGACTTAATTTTTGATGATTTGAGGTTGACAGCTTTCAAGCCCTGCCATGCCTCCTTCCCCTTATACCTCCCCAATCTGGGCAAGGTGATAAAAACAGACTAGGTGCTCCCACCTTTGGCAGTGTTAGGAAGTTCGAACCTGGTAAATCTTGGCTAGCGTGAGGGAACTCTCACCCCAGGCCCACCTTCTAACAATTATAAAACCCCAAGCCAGCCTCCTTCCCTGTTCTCTCAAACTATTTTCAGACCTATTTGGGAGTATGTTCTACTCTCCCAAGAAAGCCTTACTGTGGGAGTGATAAATCTTTCATATCTCTTGACCCACATGGCATCATCATTCTTGATGTAAGAACCACAAAGCGGAACATCCATCTTGCCCCTGAGGAATGTTCACAAGATACTCCACTCCACAACCTTCCCACAGCATACATTTCTGACTCCCAGCTTTATTCCTGTTAGTCCCTGTTCCCTGTCAACAGAGACAATCAAGGAAAAATGATTATTTCTTTGTCTTGAGTGGGCACTTGGCTTCTCTGGAGAATAAGACTGGGTGAGGTTCAATTAACTAGGGCTCTGCTATGCCCAGGAATGTTCTTCTCAGATCACTTCCTCCCAGGGACCACATTCACCTTTCTCGCCCATTGGCAAATCCAGATTAATGTCTCATACCCACATGAAACCCTTCTACTAGACAATTTCATTCACAGTCACTTGTTGCTGTCATCTGTGTCTATTTTTAACTCTGCTATGTTCTTTGGGAACTTGATGCCTACTTTAGTACCTTGACCTCACCTCAAGACTCTTTTAACCTGGGAGCACAAGTGATGCTATCTTCAAAGTTCAGAGACCTTTAGTTCCAATGATATCTACTGGCAAACAACTAATACCACTACCCTACCTTTCATCATGGTTATCCTTCACTGCCAACTCAAATTCACACCTCTCCAGCCACTTGTCTTCTCCCGTACTTTCTTCTTAAAACTGCTCATTTTGCCTGGAATAAACTACCTTTAACATCTTCATCAGGCTTCCCTGATGGCTCAGTGGTAGAGAATCCTGCTGCAGAAGACATGGGTTCGATCCCTGGGTTGGGAAGATCCCCTGAGAAGGAAATGGCAACCTACTCCAGTATTCTTTCCTGGGAAAACCCATGGACAGAGGAGCCCGATGGGCTATAGTTCATGGGATCACAAAAGAGTTGAACATGACTTAGTGACTAAACAACAGCAAGACCTTCATCTGGAAAATTCCTTCTCATCTAACTAGTTTCTTTTCAGAGCTTTCTGTTCTCCACCGATGCTAAGACTGCCCTTTCATTATCCCCACTATAAAGGTAAATAAATATTAATAAAAGATAATAGGGATTGCAAATTGGCAGCTTGTAGTCTGATTCTGGCTAGAAGCTCTATTTCATTTGGCCTTAAGAGAGATTTTTTTTTTTTATTAAAAAAATTTTTTTTCCCAAAAGAATTTATATTGCAGCATTATTCACAATAGCCAAGAAGTGGAAGCAACCCAAATGTCCATCAACAGATGAACAAGTGAAAAAAAAAAATGTGGTGTACAATAGAATAGGAGCATACAATAGAATGTATTGTACAATAGAATGTATTGTGCAAGAGAATATTCATTCTTTAAAAAAGAAAAAAATCCTGTTACACAGCACAACATGGAGGAGGCTTGAGGATATTTTGCTATACTGAACCATCTCCAAAACATTAGAATAAGACTTATTTGCTTAGGGTGTATGATCTTTTAATATCTTGCTATTATTCTCTTCTCCAATTTTTAAGTTACATATAGAGTTGGCCAAAAGTTCATTTGTGTTTTTCTATTACATCGTATGAAAAAAACCCAAAGTGTACATTTTCAAAGTCCTAATTTGTTAGTGATATATTATGAAGTATTTATAGGTGAAAGGCTATGGTGTATGGATTTTCTTAAAGTACTCCAAGAGAAAAAGAAGTGGGGAATGGAGAGAATACAAAAGAGAGGAATAAATAACAAAAGTGGCAAAATGTTGATAATTGTTGAAGCTGACTGATAGTACTTAGCAAAGTATTGTATTATTGGAAATGTCTAAAATTTTTTCCTTCATCTGTATTAGTTATCCCTTTCATCATTCTGAATGTTATTTATATTTTCTCCCTTTCTTCTAAATTAGTCTTCTGGAGATTCTTTTTGTTTCAGAAAAGAAATGTTTAAATTTATTTACTAATTATTTTGCTTTAAAAGTGAGTAATTTAAGTTTTTATTTTTAAAATAATTCATTCATATGTATTTTTTAGGTCAATTTTGTTGTGCTTCATACAGCTTCTAGAGATGAATAGTTAGTTCATCTATTTTCTTTTCCTGGTTAGCAATTACAGCATGTAAGGCTATGAATTTCCCTTTAGTACAGTGCTGGTGGAACCCTTAAGTTTGCCAAGCTCAATTTTGTTTGCATGAGAGGCTACAGTGTACATGGTAGATCGGCACTCAATATTCATTGCATTGTGCTTCTGTTGTGCCTTCCTGAACATCAGAGCCCAGAAAGCTAAACACTGCATTTCCCAGATTCCCTAGCTGATAGGGTTTTGAAAGATACTTAGATCTGGCCAATCAGATGCAGCCGTGCAGATTTTGGAAAGTAGAAGAAAGGCAGAGGTAGAGACAGAAACAGATCCTCTACTGTTGGGTGTACCTGGAAGTGATTAATTTCTCTGCAGCTGAATTCGCTTTGGTCCAGGTGCCAGTCACTAATTTTAGAGATGCCGTAAGGCAGGCACAGGGCATCATTTCACTGGTGCAGACCACAGCTGAGGCTGTGTGGTTCTGGAGCCTGCGGTAGTAACGATCATTTCCTGTTTGTGGTGGCATCCTCCCTAAGACAGTCTGTTTGGTAGCAGCAGCTTTTATAGGATGGAAGACACAGCAGCTGCTTTGGTGACACCATTTTCAGTGTGGTTTTTCAGAGTCATTTCTGAAAGCTCAGCCTAGCATCTGGTCTTCAGCTCACTCTTAGCATTACTAAAAGTCATTTAATTCCCTATACTAATCTCCCTAAACTTGCCAGAATGAATTCTATTATCTGTAATTGAACCATAACTAATATAATAAATTAAATCAGCAGTGCGGTTCCATACTACTTATGATACAGGCTGGTTGCCCTTGACAGACGCAAATAAGCGGTGGCTTTTAAAAGAGAACTGTGTTTCTAACATAAATTTCTGAGCTAGTATTGCTGTTTCACTCTGCAAAGTTGAGGCCCTTTCTATCTTTTTGTTCTGATATTCCTCAGCTATTGCCCTTACCCACACAGTCAAAAATAGCTCTCCACTATGTCTGCATTCCAGCCAGAGAGAAGAGAAAGAAGGGGATGGAACATCTTCCATTCAAAGGCATAACCCAAAAGTTGCTCACGTGACTGAGGCTCACATCCCATCGGCCAGAACTTGGTTGCTAGGAACGGTGACCTCTTTTTGACTGGTCTCTGCCCCTTGATGTCTTGAATATCTTATTAGGATTATAAAATTCAAAGAGTGGCCTGACCTAGAAAAGGGAAACATCCCTAATTGTTCCATATCCTTACTGCTTATGATGTTCTAAATATGTGGAGGTAGTAGTTTTCTTCACCCAAGAGTTATTTGCTACCCTGGTATTCAAAGTGTGCCCTATGGGAACCAACAGGACAAGCATCACCTGGGAACTTACCGAAATGCAGGATCTCAGGCCCAACCTTAGACACCCACTGAATCAGAATACACATTTTAACAGGAAATACTGGTTCAGAAGTCAGAATTCTACCTCCAGACCTTGAATTATTAATAAATGAAAATGCAGCTCTCTTTTCCTCTTCCCCATTTCAATCCAACCCACTCTCTAAGAGGGATTCAAGGAAGTAGTTTCTCTACAGAGTCAATTTACAGGAAGCCCCATTTGTGATAAAAATAGCAACATACGATAATGAGGTGTCACTGGAATTTGCTAGGGTTCAATTTCAGTCCCCGCTTTCTCTCTTGCTTTCTCCCCCTTTTCTCCTCTCCATTTTTTTTAAAATTTTAGGGGTTGCAACAAGTTGTCCAGGACCTAGGTTTGTATGTTTTGATTGGCTGTCATAGTTAAGAAAATCTGAATTTGAATGGCTTTAGATAAGTGTGTACTCTTGAGACCACCACATTCCCTACTAATTCTTACCCATTTTGCAGCAGCCCAGCCTGACTCACTTGTTTACCCTACTTCCCATTTGAATTAGTGGATCAAGCAATGCTCCTTTTTCTTCTGCCTGCTGGAAGAATACAGAGTTGAAGAGTCCACCAGCCCCCTAGGGATTTAAAGTACTGCTATTGATTGACCAAGACCTTTTTATTCATTTCCCTCATTTTATATTATCGGATTCCTGACATAATTATTTCCTTTCACTCAATCAAACTTTCATATTACATCATCTCCAGCCTAGTCTCTTTACAGTGTGAACCTGAAAAACTGGTACTACTGGATATGAATTTTAAAAGAGTTTGTAACTAATCATTCCTGGCACCTGACTTAAGTTCAGTCATCATTGATACTATGACACCCACAGTTGTATTATTTTCCTCACCATAATTTATCAGGAGATTGTTTTTCATTTTCCTGGAAACCAGTTTTCCTCTCATACTAAAAGTTCACACAAGGAGGAGATCAAGAAGGCAGAAGAGGAAGACTCTGAGCCCACCTCCCTCCATGAACACATCAAAAATACATCTACATATGGTGCAAGTCTCATTGAAAACAAACTGGAGACTGGCAGAAAGATTCTTACACGACCACAATCGTAAGGAAACTTCCACACCAGAGTCATTAGGAAAGAAAAAGAAGTGATCAGGTCAGGACACGGGCAGCTAGAAGACACAGATGAGGAGGGAGAATGCACAGGCTCAGAGATCCTACCTGGGGTATGAGTAATTCAACACATATTGGGCAGAACAGTACTGGGCTCTGACACTAGGAAGATGAGTCCCCTTAGGTGGTTTGAAAACCAGTGGGACCAACGGGAGGGCTGTAGGAAACCTAGACTTTGCTCATGAATAGTATGCACATGCTGCTTAGTCCCAGAAACAAGTCAGAAGAAGCAGATTGAAACAGCCTGGGACTGTGGCTAGTTTTCCACGACTGTCCCAGCCTGTGTCCCAGACCACAGCAAGCACCTGCTCCAGACCACTCCAGATGGGCACAGCTTCCCACCAGGGCAAAGACTGCTGTTGCTGAGGAAAGCGCATGGTTGTGGGGGACAGAGCTGGCTCAGACACGGCTCTGCGCCTAATGAGGCAGTGCAGCCATTGCTGGCCCTCGTGGAGGCGACAGAGAGGGAGCAGTCTGGAGCTAGGACCGTGGGTTTGGACTGCCCCAGCATGCTCCACAGCCCACACCAGGCACCTGCTCTGGTCCCGCTTGCTCCAGCACTGTTCCACTCGGGGGCAAAGGTGCTGATGCTGGGAGGGGTGAGAGAGAACATTGGAAGGATACAGAATCAATCCGGATCTAACCCTCAGAGCTTCTGCTCCAGCACCCTGGACCAACCTTGTCCCTGACAGGGTGCTGTCAGTCGCTGAGCATAGGAGAGACCCCAGCTCACACCTAGCTCTGACTCTAGCCCCTCCATCTCAGGCCCCACCTCCCACCAAAGTATAGCTGCCAGCACAAACTGAGGGAAGACAGGACTGTGCTCACTCTGGATCCAGCCTTCCCACCAAAGCCACTGGTCACACAGAGTGCAGAGGGACACGGCGACACAGAGATACCCCCTCAAGAGTAGGACAGGTAACAGTTTCACCTAATTTTATAGAGATAGAGAAAGTTATGCAAGATGAGAAGGCAGAGGAATTTGATTCAAATGAAAGAGCAAGAAAAAAATAGTTAAAAACAACTAAAGGACAAGAGATAAATAATTGAAAGATAAAGAGGTCAAAGCATTAGTAGTAAGAATGTTAGCTGAAGTAGGGAGAAGAAGAGATGACTACAGGGAGAAGTTTAAGAAGGAACTAAAAAACATAAAAAAGAACCAGTCAGAACTGAAGAATACAATAACTGAAATGAAAAGCACATTAGATGGAATGCACATCAGATTAGGTAGTATAGAGGAATGTATAAGCGATCTGGAAAACAGGATAATGGAAATAAACCAATCAGAAGAGCAAAAAGAAAAACAAATTAAAATGAGAAAGTTGAAGGAATCTCTGAAACAACATCAAGTATACTCACATTCACCTTAAAGGGGTTCCAGGATGAGAAAATAGAGAGAAAGGGGTTGAAAATGTAATTGATGAAATTATGGCTGAAAACTTCCTAAACCTGAAAAATGAAACAGACATCCAGACACAGGGAGCACAGAGTCCCAAACAGGATAAGCCCAAAGAAACCCACACCAAGACTTACCATAATTAAAAAGGCAAAAATTAAAGAGAGAATTCTAAAGGTAGCAAGAGAAAAACAAAAAGTAAGTGTTTGTGTGTGTTAGTCACTTAGTCATGTCCAACTCTTTGTGACCCCATGGACTGTAGCTCACCAGGCTTGTCTGTCCCTGGAATTCTTCAGGCAAAAATACTGGAGTGGGCAGCCATTCCCTTCTCCAGGGGATCATCCCGACCTAGGGTTTGAACCTGGGTCTCCCACATTCCAGGCATATTCTTTACCATCTGAGCCACGAGGGAAGCCCAGTCAGGGAAGCATCCAAATTGAAAGTGAAGAGGTAAAACAGTCATTATTTGCAGATGACATGATACTATATAGAGAAAAACACTAATGTTTCCCCCAAAAGAATTTTAGAACTAGCAGATGAAGTCAGCAAAGTATAAAATTAATAAACAGAAATCTGTTACATTTCTTTACACTAATAATACCACAAAGAAAGCAAGAAAATTATCCCACTTAAACATCACATCAAAAAGAATAAAATAACTAGGAATACAGTTAACCAAGGAGTGAAAGACCTATACTCTGAAAGCTATAAAACACTGATGAAGCAAAATGAAGATGATACCAAAAAAATGGAAGATACACCATCTTGGATTGGAAGATTAATATTGTTAAAATGTCCATTGTGCCCAAAGAAATCTATAGATCTAATGCAATCCTCATCAAAATACTCATAATAATTTTTACAGAACTAGAACAAATAATATAAAAATGTATATAAAACCACAAAAGGCCCCAAATAGCTAAGCAATCTTGAGGTAAAAAACAAAGTTCCCTGACTTCAGACTATACTACAAAGCTACAAAAATCTGACAGTATGGTACTGACACAAAAACAACTGGATGTAGAAAAACTGGACGGCTATATGTAAAAGAATGAAATTAGAACATTTCCTCATGCCACATAAAAAATAAACTCAGAATGGACTAAAGACCTACATGTAAGAGCTGGAAACCAGAAAACACTTAGAAGAAAACATGGGCAGAACATTTTTTGACAAAAATCATAGCAATATTTGTTTGGATCTGTCTCAGGCAAAGATAACAACAACAAAAAAGAACCAAACGGGACCTAACTAAACTTAAAACTTTTTGCACAACAAAGGAAACCATCAACAAAACAAAAAGATAGCCTACTGAATTGGAGAAAATGTTTGCTAATCACATGACCAGTAAGGGTCATATTTATTTAAAATATATTTATTAAAAAATAATTCATATAACTCAATATGAAGAAAAAACAAACTTCACTTAGAAATGGGCAGAAGACCAAAATAGACATTTTTCCAAAGAAAACATACAGATGGCTAACAGGTACATGGCCTATATGTATAGACACACATAAGCATATGCTATAAGAAAGAATTAAATTTTGCCATTTACAACAACATGATTGGATCTGGAGAGTATTATGCTTAGTGAAGTAAATCAGACAAAGACAAACTATATGTTATCACTTATATGTGGAATCTAAAAAATAAAACAAATGAATAAAAATAACAAATCAAAAACAGACTCACAAATATAGAGAATAAAGTAGTGGTTACCAGTGAGGAGAAGTAAGGGGAGAGGGGCAAGATAGGAATAAGGGATGAAGATGTACAGATTACTATGTATAAAATAAATAAGCTATAAGGGTATATTGTACAGCCCAGGGAATAGAGCCAATTTTAATAATAAGTTCAAATGGTGTTGAATCTACAAAAATATTGAATCACTACGCTGAACACTTGAAACTAACATTATAAATCAACTATACTTCAAAACAAAACAATACCTAGCAAATTAACAAGAAAAAAGAAAGAAAAAAAAATGCACACAAGAAACATAGAGTTACCATGAACCAGCAATTCTACTCCTAGGTATATACCCAACATGAATGAAAATATGTCCATGTAAAAACTTGTATACAAATGCTTATAGCAACATTGATTACAATAGCCAAAAGGTGGAAACAACTCAAATGTTCATCAACAGATGAATGGATAAATAGACGTGACATATCCATGCAAAGAAAGGAAAGTGAAGTTGCTCAGCTGTATCTGACTCCTTTGTGACCCCACAGACTGTAGCCTACCAGGTTCCTCTGTCCATGGGATTTTCCAGGCAAGAGTACTGGAGTGGGTTGCCATTTCAGCCATAAAAAGAAATTAAATACTATTATGTATTACAATATGGATGAAAACTGAAAACATTATGCTAAGTTATAGAAGGGAGTTACGAAGGGATACATACTATATGATTTCATTTATAGGAAATGTCCGTAACAGATAAATCTATTAAATTTGTATATTAGTACTTGCCTAGGACTAAAGTGAGGGTCCCTTATGACTATACAGTGGAAGTGAGAAATAGATTTAAGGGACTAGATCTGATAGAGTGCCTGATGAACTATGGGTGGAGGCTCGTGACATTGTACAGGAGACAGGTACATGTACATCTCCATGGAAAAGAAATGCAAAAAGGCAAAATGGTTGTCTGAGGAGGCGTTACAAATAGCTGTGAAAAGAAGAGAAGTGAAAAGCAAAGGAGAAAAGGAAAGATATTCCCATTTGAATGCAGAGTTCCAAAGAATAGCAAGAAGAGATAAGAAAGCCTTCCTCAGCGATCAATGCAAAGAAATAGAGGAAAACAACAAAATGGAAAAGACTAGAGATCTCTTCAAGAAAATTAGAGATACCAAGGGAACATTTCATGCAAAGATGGGTTCAATAAAGGACAGAAATGGTATGAACCTAACAGAAGCAAAAGATATTAAGAAGAGGCGGCAAGAATACACACAACTGT